>NC_092252.1:8464611-8532111 GCF_036320965.1 Panulirus ornatus | reverse complement strand
AGGCTCCAGATAAGGGCAAAAGACCACATTAAGGCCGGGTCTTAATTGAAATACAGAGATGATTATGAAAGGGTAGAAGAAGAGACAAGGAAAATTATTTACGAATTTTGGAGGAAGTGAAAACCTGTCTCTTACAATGTGCCATGTCATAGTAATTGGGCAAGACATGAGAGGGTAGAAAGCTGTCATACTATAAGGCTACATAAACTAAATAATGCTTGAGAAATCTTACTCCCGGCCTCAGAGAAACTGAAAGTGGTCTCAGACAGGATTTGCTACATCAGCAGCTCTTACACCGGGTCGTGAACAGGTACTCGTGCCCATCACATGGTGGGGAAAAGTATGGGGTAAAGACAATAATTGTGCTACGGCAGAAAATACATAAAATAACAAACTTTGCTTCAAATAAATCGTAAAAGAATCAGATGAATGAGACGGTTCTAATGAGGGCAACTTTTTCTGCTCTGATGTGCACGGAAGAACCAATAAACAATGATTCTGTGATGAAATTGTGTCAACATAAGTGACCACCCTTTACCACCAGCGAATCACCCTCCTACACACACACACACACACACACACACACACACACACACACACATCAATAACAACAAGTGAACCTCCTCCTCTTGGGTACTTCATAACCGCGCCACCACTCCCTCCCTCACTCCCTATCTACGCGACAACACAGTGACTCAGACATGATACACGGCTCAAATGCTTCCCTATCGTCCATCACGGTCGTTCCTGAAGGCCGTAATAATAATTGGTCTGCTGAGTTGAGTGATGGGTGTTGTGACTCGTCGCAGGGTGGTGAGGCACAGCACAGGAGGTGTCTTGAAACGTGAGGGACGCGTCGCCTGCCGATGGTGTGAGCGAGGCCCGGCATCGTACTGAACCAACATACATACGGACGACAGCAGCGTCTCGAGCCGCTTCACATGGTGGTGTGTGGCGTGCTAATGGTGTACGTGTGGGCGGTGGTGGTGTCTTAGATGGTTGTGTGGCAGGAGGTGTGGCCTCTATATGGTGTGTGTGTGTGTGTCGCCGTGAGGGGTGCGTCGGTACTTGGGTGTGCTCACCTGGTGTGGATGAGACCCCAAAGTTCCGCCCAGTGTACGACCAGTAGCTGGCTGTACGCCTGAACACACACACACACACACACACACACACACACACACACTCACACACACACACACAACACACACACACACATCAATAACAACAAGTGAACCTCCTCCTCTTGGGTACTTCATAACCGCGCACCACTCCCTCCCTCACTCCCTATCTACGCGACAACACAGTGACTCAGACATGATACACGGCTCAAATGCTTCCCTATCGTCCATCACGGTCGTTCCTGAAGGCCGTAATAATAATTGGTCTGCTGAGTTGAGTGATGGGTGTTGTGACTCGTCGCAGGGTGGTGAGGCACAGCACAGGAGGTGTCTTGAAACGTGAGGGACGCGTCGCCTGCCGATGGTGTGAGCGAGGCCCGGCATCGTACTGAACCAACATACATACGGACGACAGCAGCGTCTCGAGCCGCTTCACATGGTGGTGTGTGGCGTGCTAATGGTGTACGTGTGGGCGGTGGTGGTGTCTTAGATGGTTGTGTGGCAGGAGGTGTGGCCTCTATATGGTGTGTGTGTGTGTGGGCGGTGTGGGGTGGGTGTCGTCACAGTGTCCCCAGTTGCTATGTGTGTGTGTGTGTGGGCGGTGTGGGGTGGGTGTCGTCACAGTGTCCCCAGTTGCTATGTGTGTGTGTGTGTGGGCGGTGTGGGGTGGGTGTCGTCACAGTGTCCCCAGTTGCTATGTGTGTGTGTGTGTGGGCGGTGTGGGGTGGGTGTCGTCACAGTGTCCCCAGTTGCTATGTGTGTGTGTGTGTGGTGTGTGTGTGTGTGGGCGGTGTGGGGTGGGTGTCGTCACAGTGTCCCCAGTTGCTATGTGTGTGTGTGTGTGTGGTGTGTGTGTGTGTGTGGGCGGTGTGGGGTGGGTGTCGTCACAGTGTCCCCAGTTGCTATGTGTGTGTGTGTGTGTGTGTGTGTGTGGGCGGTGTGGGGTGGGTGTCGTCACAGTGTCCCCAGTTGCTATGTGTGTGTGTGTGTGTGTTGTGTGTGTGTGTGTTGTGTGTGTGTGTGTGTGTGGGCGGTGTGGGGTGGGTGTCGTCACAGTGTCCCCAGTTGCTATGTGTGTGTGTGTGTGGGCGGTGTGGGGTGGGTGTCGTCACAGTGTCCCCAGTTGCTATGTGTGTGTGTGTGGGCGGTGTGGGGTGGGTGTCGTCACAGTGTCCCCAGTTGCTATGTGTGTGTGTGTGTGTGTGTGTGGTGTGTGTGTGTGTGTGGGCGGTGTGGGGTGGGTGTCGTCACAGTGTCCCCAGTTGCTATGTGTGTGTGTGTGTGGTGTGTGTGTGTGTGTTGTGTGTGTGTGTGTGGTGTGTGTGTGTGTGTGTGTGGTGTGTGTGTGTGTGGTGTGTGTGTGTGTGTGTGTGTGTGTGTGTGTGTGTGTGTGTGTCGCCGTGAGGGGTGCGTCGGTACTTGGGTGTGCTCACCTGGTGTGGATGAGACCCCAAAGTTCCGCCCAGTGTACGACCAGTAGCTGGCTGTACGCCTGAACACGCACACACACACCGCCCAGTGTACGACCAGTAGCTGGCTGTACGCCTGAACACACACACACACACACACACACACACAGACAGACACACACACACACGCATCTGAGGGCGTGAACTGTGAACACCTAACGACCTCTGCCCTTACGATTGCTATCACCTTGAAAATACAGTTTTCTTTTTTTTTATATATACGCTTCACATTCACCAGTGAACACGATCTGTAATCAAAATTTCACATCCCACGGCAAACTGTTCATCAAAACGTGGCTTGGGATTCTGAAGTTCACCAAAGACATTGATTCTACCGTAAAAAAAAAATAGAGATGTAAAGTTTCTCTTTTTTATCGGAAAGATTCTTTTTTTTTTTTAAGATATATGCTCCTCAACCTTGACCCACTAGCTACCTGATAGATCACTCGCCTGTTATGCTCACGGTCCAGCAATGATGGGCGTCGGACGCGCAACGGCTGAAAGAGCTACAGGGTATACTCGTCGCTGCCTGCTTGCCTGCCAGGGTTGTTAGTTATATATATATATATATATATATATATATATATATAACAACCCCATGACCAATGTTATGAAGCAGTCCTAGTGTTACCCAAGACTCTTGCGGTCCAAGCCTGCCCTACTTCCAGTAGCAGGGGAATGTTGACTCCTTTCGGAGTGAGTTCTTTCACGGGGCTATATTCCTAGTGGTACAGGCTCCTCGCAGAAGGTGACTTTTCACTCGCGGCGTAACCTCGAGCAGGCGGAACCCGGTAACTCCCTACATTTATATATGTGTATGATTCGATCGCATGACGCACTACCACACAAAAACCACAAGACCACTCCAGCGGGAGTGGTTCACAGAGATCCTGTCCAGGAGAACTCGACCGTAATTGAAACGTTCAGGGCCATATCTCGCATAAGGATACGTCAAACGGTACATCTCTCGTCGTAACTGTCTGTTGTCAGAGATGAAATAGTGCAACGCGTCTTGTTGCAGGCCCGGGGCGAGATGGTCTGACCAACCACACACACACACACACACACACACACACACACACACACACACACACACACACATCAATAACAACAAGTGAACCTCCTCCTCTTGGGTACTTCATAACCGCGCACCACTCCCTCCCTCACTCCCTATCTACGCGACAACACAGTGACTCAGACATGATACACGGCTCAAATGCTTCCCTATCGTCCATCACGGTCGTTCCTGAAGGCCGTAATAATAATTGGTCTGCTGAGTTGAGTGATGGGTGTTGTGACTCGTCGCAGGGTGGTGAGGCACAGCACAGGAGGTGTCTTGAAACGTGAGGGACGCGTCGCCTGCCGATGGTGTGAGCGAGGCCCCCGGCATCGTACTGAACCAACATACATACGGACGACAGCAGCGTCTCGAGCCGCTTCACATGGTGGTGTGTGGCGTGCTAATGGTGTACGTGTGGGCGGTGGTGGTGTCTTAGATGGTTGTGTGGCAGGAGGTGTGGCCTCTATATGGTGTGTGTGTGTGTGTGTGTGTGTGTGGGCGGTGTGGGGTGGGTGTCGTCACAGTGTCCCCAGTTGCTATGTGTGTGTGTGTGTGTGTGTGTGTGTGTGTGTGTGTGTGTGTGTGTGTGTGGGCGACTGTCAGCTGGTCATGCTGTAATATGCTCCACGACCCTAGTTATGTGGGTGGGGGTTCCTGTTGGCCCGTAGCTATACTGTGGACACCCACGGTTTTGTAAAGCCATGAAATACAGTCTATGTAATATACAACCATTCTGACTTGTACCGTTTTCAGGGAATCATACTTTTTTGTTAAACAAACTGTTTTTGTTACCCCTCCAATCCCTCCCTCCATCCAGATCAACCTTCGGACATTCTTCCACAGCTGAGGCTCATTCCTCGAGCAGCTTAAAAACAAGGATTCTAATGACCCGAAGCCACGTTAAGGCTCTGCTGAACCACTTTAGTTTTGAAAGCGGACGTGTTTACAGCGGAGTTTCGACATTACGTCACCGTCCTGAGCAGTAGGGCGGGCGGTGAGGGAATCACGAACGGCCATAAATGTAGTAGTGAGGACGGGGCAGGTGGCGCGTCTGTAGCGTACGTGGGGAACAGCTTTCCCTCACCGCCTCCACGTGCATACTTCCTCTTTGTTTGTCTTTCTACCCCCGGCGTCCACCCAGAGACCCACCCATCCTGAGACACACTCGCAATCACGTATACACTCACTCAGGAGCACGTACACACATACACCACTTATAAACACACAAACGTACGCACATATACAAACGGAAATGCAATGTGACCCACACACGTACAAATGGGTTTTAAAATACCAAGACGTGGAGGGGCTCGAGATGTAGATGAGCTCGATGAGCAGAGAAATTAAGCTGAAGCTACGCGCGTGTCGTAGAGTCATTCTGCAAGGTGGGGCGGAGGAGGTGGCAGGGTGAAGGAGTGGGCGTGCGGGAAGGGGCGAGGGTGGCAGGGGTGATGGGGTAAGAATGTAGCGGATGCTAGGGTGTTAACAGTAGTGGTGGGCGGGAGGGTTAGTGGTGGTGGTGGTGAGGGAAGTAATAAACGGCACGGGAGTGTGTGTGTGTGTGTGCTCCTGTCCGTGTGAGGGTGACCTTCAAGCGGTGGACCGACAGACCGTGAGGTCTCCTGTTATCGTGACGAGGTCCGGATAATCACCAGTAATATTGTGGTCTGGAGGTCCCGCCCCAGAGACTCTCGAGGCAACACAAAACCCGCAACAATTCCAGGAACAACAGGCAACATCCGTACCGTACAGACACGTAGCTTTTGACTCGGTATTCTGGATACAGGTTAATATGGAAACCATTCGCGAAGCTTTCGCCTAGTGACTCTCCCCTTAATGCTCTCAGCATTTGTCCTACCTCCCCTGACAGTCGTCATATAGACGTCCGGAGCCCCCCCTCGCTTCACCTTTACCTAGGTAAACTCTGTGCTCTACTCAGGTACCCGATGCAAACTTAGAGGCGTCTTTGGCTTTGTTCGTGGAGACGCTGCGTGCTCCTCTGTTTCAAGATACCAATTTCGTGGGTCCTTGTCTCTATTCACGGTGGCTGCTTTCGGTCTCACTTGCGATGACAGCCGAAAGGGTCTCCATTTTTGTGTACGGTTACAGAATTGGTCGTGACGCCAGGCTCAAGGTGCCACATATCTTCCATTTTCTATTTTGGTCGTCTTCGTTGAGTCTACCGAGGTGACCTCTTTGGCTTTGGTCAAGAAGGACAACCTAGGGGTCTTAGTCGCAATACGAACTCGACAGCAATTTCTGGTCCTGTTCCTGGAGGCCACAGTGTCTTGGCCGCTGGCTTGTGTACATATGCTCAGGTTACGTTCACATATGCCTCAGACACCGCACCGCACCGCACCGCTCCGCTCCGGCATCTTCAGTGACATTAACGCCGCTTCGAGGCAGATGACCGTGTCTTCGCTTCTTCTTTTAAAGCTCACTCCCAACCCTCCATTTACGAACCAGCTTCGTTCACGTCGGTGCCGTCCATGTGGACGTTCAGCGAGAGCTCAAAATCTCCGTCCACGGTACCGGCGCATGTGTCATCGCAGACCGGAGCGCCGTCGCCGCTTCGTTACCCACATTAATAGTGACACAGACGAGGCTCCTGGGTAACTCCACATTACAGTGTGGGGGGGAGGGAAGCGGAGACACCGGCGGCTTGTGCGTAGCTGAACTAAGTATGATGATTGGTCGAGAACTGCAGATGTCGTAATGATATGCTGACGATGATTGGTCCAGAGATGCAGATGTGGCGAGTGTAAAAGAAACAACACGGATCTTCCGCATAACAGAAAGACATCATCAACCCAACCTTTACTGTGCTGAACGTATGGATCACACATGTGGCCCACACCTGCATCAACCCTCGTATTGTCCTACATCTGTGTAACTCTGTACACTCAAGGTTGCAGAGTGCCTGTAATTTCCTGCTTTCAGTGAGCTGTTCAGTACAGCGACTCAACAAATTAAACCCGGCATATGCCAGCAGCCACCAGACCGCAGCAGAATATTACGTACAGTTAACTGAGATCATATATATATATATATATATATATATATATATATATATATATATATATATATATATATATATATATATATAATTCTAAATGTAAAGTTCTATGTCGATTTTAACATCACGAAAATAGCTATAATCTATCATATCAACATAAACATCCACTGTGGCCTATATTATACTACGTCAAATACATGAACTACAAAAGTGATGGGATAGATAGATACAGTCAGGCAGATAGATAGATAGATATACGTGCAAGCATTCTGGCGGAAGACATTGCCTGACACGGTATTGTAAGCTGCAGGTGGAGCTGAACTCCAGAGCGAGGACAGCGATATACCTTGGGTCACAGCTGGTCGGTCAGGTATGGCTGGGGTCCCTCACACGGCACCGGTGTAGCCAACAGATACCGCCACGTCCCGAGACAGGCGTGAGAGGCCCCCTCCATATGACCTCTATACCTCGTCTCTGTCCCTCTTCCCTCCCCCATAACTCTCCATACATCTGTAGTTTTGAACACCGTAAAAGGGTCTCTTTTTTTCCTCCTAACCCCCCGACCTCGAAGCCGCCACTACTACCCTTGAGCACTACGGAATGTTATGATCCCATGGCTTGACCTCCGACCTGATCCTTAAGGGTCAGAGAATCGAGTTAAAGGTCAGGAAAATCACACCCAAGGATCGTGCTGTCGTGCTCGAGGGGGGAGGGGAGGGAGGGAGGGGGGTAGTTAAGCTAACCATTAGACGACCACGAAGAGATCAACGACCTCTGCCATATTCATTCCCCTGGCGACATGCGTCAGTATATTTCTCCGACATCTCGAGTTTTACCTGTGTCGAGAGCAGTACCAGGCGCCAAGGTGTGTGTGTGTGTGTGTGTGTGTGTGTGCCCACCCACCGGAAATATGACCTTTTCATCATGATGTGTTAGTGAATTACTCAGGCGAGGTGGCGGCGGTGGGCTGATGTGGTGGTGGTGTTGGTGTGGCGAGGAGAGGCAGCGCTTGCTGCTGCTGCTGCTGCTGCTCGCTAGCCTCACCACCCCCCCGCTAAATAAGGTCACGCTGACACCCGGCTGACACAGCTCTCGTGCTCGTAAACTTGCACCCACCTGTCACACAGTATTGAGGGTAGCGCATGTTTACACCTGAGATAAAAACTGGAAAACCAATTCCCAAAACAGTCAGTACTGAGAAGCTGTGTTACAAAACCCTAAATCGAATTAAATAAAAAAAGAGAAAGATAAATAAATAAACGAGAAGATGAAAATAACGTAAGAGTTAGCGAGAAAGTGCAAAGCCGGAGTCGTAAAAAAATGGGCAAGTCGTTGTAAAGGAAAGTGACTGATTTGATCTTACTTGTCCAGTTTTGGCATCGGGATGTTTACGTAGGTTTTATGATGACCCACAAATAGGGGGGAGAATATGAGCAGGTGGTGAGTGTGAGAGGTGTTACTGTCGAACATTATGAAACAATACAGAAGAAATACACAATACACATCATCATATGATGAAAACGAAGAGTTCACTCATACTCATCGGGATTAATCTATGAATTCATTTCAGATAATCAACAAAAATGTAACAGCGTGTTTTTAAAAAGTAATTATAGTTGGGTATATGTTCCCCCCCCAACTCGGGTGAAACAAACTTAACTGATTACAGTGAGGGGTGATCTATAATATCATCATCGAGTTAATTACTTGATTGACCCTTTAAGCACGACAGTAAGCCTCGTGAGCACTACGGGACGATCGTCTTAATCAAGCACGCCAAAAGCGACCCTCCGGTAGTACACTTGATGGCGCAGACCCTTGACCTGACGTATACGATGTCGGGTCAGAGGACCCATGCTATGATGACCAAGGATAGCACTGTCATGCACCACAAGAGGTTAGCCTCACTTAAGACTACTGTAAGAGAGATGGGCTACTGAACATACACCCTTAGCCGCTCACTCTTGAGTCCTCCCGTGTGAGCCTCTCTCTCTCTCTCTCTCTCTCTCTCTCTCTCTCTCTCTCTCTCTCTCTCTCTCTCTCTCTCTCTCTCTCTCTCTCTCTCACACACACACACACACACACAGATGCTTTTTTTCAGAAAATTCAGAAAGAATATTTCAGACGTGACCGTCATTGTTTCACGTGCCAATCCCATCATTACATATTTCTGGACGTACCGCACGCACGTGCGTGTGTGTGTGTGTGTGTGTGTGTGTGTGTGTGTGTGCGTGTGTGTGTGTGTGTGTGTGTGTGTGTGTGTGTGTGTGTGTGTGTGTCACTCACGTGCCCCTGCGGTCTCACAGACAACGATAGGAACAAAGACCGTTACCCCCCCACCCACACCTAAGCTTCAACCAAAATGGTATAATGAACCATTATCTCAATTTTTCCAAAAAATATTAATTTCTTTACAATCCGAATTAATCGATTTGCTTGACTAGTTATCCGTATTCTTAACACCCCACATACACACCCACTCACCCATCCACCCACCCACACACACACACACACACACACACACACACACACATGTGGAAAGAGAGAGAGCACTCGCTTGAGAGAAACATATTTAGGGGAAAATATCCCATTTCTTTTAGCGAAACTTTTCTAAGCAATTTTACATCACCCCTAAAGCCTAGAGAGCTGCAGTGAATATAGTTTCTTTGTCATACTTTGATAAGTATAATTTTGTCTCTATGCGAAAATACACCGAGACATTCTGAATAAACTTTAGAATTCCGAATTTCTAAAACCTGATCCTCTACCGAGCAGCCAGCCAGGATCGCTATTGAACTCCATCTTAAGCCAGCTAGAACTGGTTTCTATAAGATACAGTGGACGAATCGCTGGAACCCATGAAGGACTTCTTTACCGAGTGTTGGATACTCTGTGGACCCTGCACAACCTCCCAGGCTCCCACTGAGGGCTGTGATGTACGCATACAGCACCCCACACCTGGAGGGATCATTCTCGTACGTGCGATTTATTACATTGGCCAGAAAGGAGGTTCAGCCACACAGGTAGCTGCGCAAGTAACATGGGGCTCCAGCCTCTCGACTTGCCATGCCCCTATCATTCCTCATGCTCGAGGGATGAGGCTACGAAACGAGATGGTATACGCTGTTTGAGATCCTGGGTAGACTGACTGTTCTGTCCATATGTGATGCATGTGGTGCGTTTCTGGTGCTCTTTTATTTTTGAGGGCTTTGAAAACGAAACGAACATTGTTTGGAAACGTCATCAGTTAACCCAGATACCTTTCGTTATGCCTCTCTCTCTCTCTCTCTCTCTCTCTCTCTCTCTCTCTCTCTCTCTTACTCTTAGGAAATTACTCTTAGACATCACTGATAATATAAAAAGTAAACACGTATCAAAATATTCACTAGAATCAATTCTAGCTCTTGGTTCTTACTTTGTGTTCAGCTGAATTTCATTTTAACTACCGTGGTTTAGAATATGCACCTGCGGGAGGTACGTCAATCAACAAGACAGTATGGGGCTAAAATACTGCGAAAGTCTACAATATCACCGTTTGTTTCCCCTGTAAAAGCTTGGAAATTAGTAATACCCAGTACCTTATGAGATACTGTAATACAACGACTCTGCAAGGGTTCCTGCAGTCAGAGGGGAATCAAATGAATACATCTGTAATAGATGTTCAGATGTTTTGAATACTACACATGTACGCTTTTGATGTGCAAATGTTCTCTCATTACAAGGTCAGTACCAGTCTAGATATTGATCTGGTACGCACATGCTCTAACGCTCATGTAAACACACACACACACACACACACACACACACACACACACACACACACACACACATACACACACTACAACATCAACAGTTCATTCAAGGTTTGGTCTTAGATCGACTGGTCTCGGGGCAGACGAGAGGGTTCTACAACACTGGGCGCACTGTACACCAGCCGGTCATAGCGGGAATATCTAAATCTGCCACAATATGACTAAATGGAGGAACTTGCATATCATTACAGCCACTCTGCTCTGGTGTCATCCGCCACACACACACACACACACACACACACACACACACACACACACACACACGTACATCCTCACCGTCTTATGTTAAGAGCACTTTATAACGCGTCGCTCCTGAGTGCCACAAGTAGAGGTGTTGTAAGAGATGGTGGTGCAGAAGTACCACAGGAAGCGGTGTTATGAAGTAGGTGGGTTGGGTGTTGCTGAGCGAGCAGGAGAGAGGTAGTGGCTGCCTGCCCACTACTTGCCCCACCGCCCTCCCTGCTTCTCCCTTCCTCACTCCCCGCCCGCCCGCCCACCCACCCACCTCCCCGCCAACGCATAAATAATATCCCGAGGTCCTGCTCTTGCTACCCTTGCAACCCCGCACACCGGTACACAAGTACCTCCCTCACCAAGGGGGCTTCACCACCACCACCACCACCATCACAACCACCACCGCCATCACAACCAGGCTCCTCTCATCTTGTTCTTCTTATCCTCTGACCTTCACTTGCTGATGCGACCACTAGCTAGCTCAGTCCTTCGGTTCCTCCGCCAACTACATTCATGAGCTCTCTGTTCAATCCGTCCTCCTCCTCCTCCTCTCCTTGTCCAGTGTATTCCTCTCCCGCTTCCCCTCCTCCAACCCTCTCCCTCGCCTTCCTCGCGCCCGGCCTCCTCCTCCCCCTCCCCAGTTTAACAAGGTTCAACAAGGAATAACAGCGTCACAAAAAGCAGCTGCGGTAATTACCCTCCGCTGCCCCGTCAGGTCCCGTGGACACTAGAAGCCAGGATGGCCCAAGGGAAGGATGGAACGTGAATGGTAATGGATTAGAGTATAGAATAAGGCCAGAGAGAGAGAGAGAGAGAGAGAGAGAGAGAGAGAGAGAGAGAGAGAGAGAGAGAGAGAGAGAGAGAGAGAGAGAGAGAGAGAGAGACGGGTGGTCGGATGTTCCAAGGAAGAAGGGGAGGATGTCTGCGGGAAGGGGAGGGCAGTGAGGGAGCTGCAATCATAAAGTGGTAACGAAAACGGGGTCAAACCTTGGAGTTCCATAACTGCTGCACGAGAAGAAATTAACCAGACAGAGGGCACCCTTGAGGAGTTGAACACACTGTCAAGACCCAGAGGAGGTAATTTTAAAGGTCCACTGTGAACAGATGTAGAGTGTCTCATCCGTTCCATTGCGAAGAACATTCACCAGAGCGACAAAGTGGGTAGGCACCAAGAGGAAGTATGAATAATAGAGAAATCTAAACCTCCGTGCGGTTCAGAGCGAGAGAGACGTGAGTACAAGAGGCATGTGTATGGGCGTGATGTGGGCAGGCGGGCTGGGGATCTATGGTGGGTGTGTGGGATTAACCACAATCACTAGAATTACCCCGTAGCTACAGCGGAGGGACGACTACGTGGGCGGAGGATTGGGATGAAGGTGGGGAGGAAGAAGGATTCGGACATACGGTGCTTTGTCGTGAGAGGGGCGGTGAGGAGGAGATGCTGGGCCAACACATCCTTCCCTCTAACCTTCCTCCTCCTCCTCCTCCTCCCGTCCTCTCCTCCCCCACTAACCTCGGCCCCAGCCCCACCCCGGCTCCGCCTCCAACACAAGCACTTGCTGCCGTCATTTCGGGCATTCACGGACGGCTGGCCAGCCCGGCGGCGGGTCGTGTGCTGCCATGATTCACGCTGCACCTGCCCACCAGTTGCAATGTGAGCGCACCTGCGCTAGCTTCACATGGCAAGGACAATCAGCAACTTCTTGGCCTTGGCAACCCACTCCTAGGGCGAGTGTGAGAGAATGCGGGCAGGGAACGTGTTGTAGCGGTGCCTCCGCGGTCGCCCACAGGCCACCTGACCCCTCAAGAGCTGAAAGTGAGGTTGTTGTCGGGGCGCTGGAGAGATGACAGTCTGAGGTGCTCCGCCGGGTTGCTTGTGGCTATCTGAGAACTGTGCCCGGGGCCGGCGGTGACATCCGGCTGTGCTCGGTGTAAAATGCGGCGATAAGGTGTAAGATAAGAGGAGGTGTCATGCAACACCGTGTCAGGTGTGGCAGCGTGGCTAGCCCGGAGTGCCCTGACCAGTCGGGAGTGAGCGGTGCGCTGTGTGGCGGCCCACACCACCACCACAACCTGTCTTCCTGCCCACTCTGCCCTGCCTCCCACTATGTCCTCCTTCCCACTACACCCTCTCCGCCACTTTCTGCGGCATCAAACGCACTCAAACCCTCCATAAGCCCGGTAGTTCCATCATGCCCTGCTGTGGGAACTCGTGTTTCGTAACCATATGGCAACCTCCGACAACCTGGAAGAGCAACATCAACATAACCACGAGCGGGACAGCCCGCCCGCCTCCCTGCCTGCCTGCTACCCCCTCCTCGCCCGCACCACCGCACTGTGTACCCGCGCTGGCTTGTCTGATTGGCTCTCTTGCTTCTACAAGTGCATTATCCGCCTCAAACACACACACACACACACACACACACACACACACACTCACCCACCCACTCGCTTGCGATACCCACACGTCCACCCGCATCATATACACACACCCACGTGACCCACCTGCCACATGATCACACTCCCTCCCATGTCACCTCCCATTTTGTACACCTTCTCCATCACTCACTTCTTCGTCAGCTTCTTAACTTCATCTACCGCAGCTTAGAAAGACACTCACCTTCGATGACTTCACCAGAGCTTTCGGAATCCTCTGTCGCCGTCTAGAACAGCCTCAATGGTTGAGCCATTGCCAACATCGTCACCATCAACCAAACCGAGACCAAAGAAACGCACATCAGTTTTGCTCCTTCACCCGTGCCACCACCTAGTGACTCACTAACCCCCAGCCTCCCTCCAGCTTGTTCATCCCACCAAGCTTCTTGGTGTCATTTTGGACGATAAAGTAAGCTGGGAGAAACTCTTTAGCACCACTCATCGAATCCTCCAGCCATCGTGTCTACTTTCTTAACAGACTTAAGACACTTTGACTCCTTGAACTCAAGAGCATCTACACAAGCTTGATTCTTTTTAAACTTACCCATCACTCTTCCACTAGGTTCTCCTTCCTCTACACCACACAACAAGCAACTCGAAAGGCGCAGAAAACGTTATAGCAGATCATCCTCCATCCCACTCACACCGTCTAGAGTCCTCTTGACTCTTTCCAACCATCAGTTAGACCTTATCCGACACCTGAGGTACAAGCTACCGCACAATACTCGCCACCATCATCTCCTACCACCAGAAACCCTACGTCCCCGGGTTGCAGTTCGACACCACGGCCTCATCGTACTCACGTTCGTTCAGACAGGTACAAGTGCCCCATGTAAACATCATCAGTAGTCAGTGGCACTTGCACTCCAGCGTTTATATAAACAATGCCTGGTCTTACTCCCTTCCCCTCCCCTCCCTTTTTCGTATACCTACTGTCTATGGGCATTCTATATTTCATATATCCACCCTTAGACCGCAATTAAGGGATCTAACCTTAGTGTGTTTAATTATCATCATCATCCTTATCATGATAATTCTATTCAACTGCGTGCCCTACTTGACACCTCCCTTACCCAAGTCACACCTCTGTTACATCCGCACACACACGACCACGCAATCGTCACACAACCCAACTCATACACACACACACACACACACACACACACACACATCAGCCGGCCCTTTAAAAGCAGTGGTGGACCATGGCATCCAGACGTATATGGAAGTGGATCTTACCCCATCCAGTTCACTTATACAGCGTCGGATCAGGGGAGGCGATAACACATTTAAAGGCCTCAGACGAGGCAGGGCTGCACTGACCAGTGTCGAAATCACTACTGCCATAGTTGGCATCATAAGTGTGAGGATAAAATAACGAGAGAGTGTGTTGGGTCATTGCAAACACCGTGGTGGTACGTGTGGTGAAGACAGAGGAGTCTTATATTGATATTTCATACTCTGAATTTTCTACGAATATCTATTCGCGGGGGATATATTTTTGTCTTGATGCACAAGTCCAATGTGATCAGTATAACCTTGTCTCGTCCAGTTGTATTTTGATAAAACTTTGAGGAAACAACTTAATGGATCCTCGACTCAAGTTAGACGGTACAGATCCGACTCTCATGCCACCACTACACGTACGTACGTACGTAAGGAGGTACGTCTCGAACTTCTTTACCTGCATTGTGTTGCTGAGTTTTGTTGGATTCATATCGAAGCTGATGGGACTGACATATCTCATCGATCCTTCTTGACTTAGAGAAGATAACAGACACACACACGTCCCTGAGGTCCATTTTCTTTTTTCCCCTTTTTTTCAGGGGGAGAGGAGGAGGAGACGAATAACTAACGAAGCGAATCACATCACTCGAACGCGACTCAAGGTTTCGTTTTCTGTTTATGGTTTCGGGGTTGAAAACTCTCCCCTGATTAAATCTCAACGAAGTGCTGACCATGACATGAAATCATCATGCCTCTCATGATGTATTTTTCAAGTATCATGCAATAGTATCATGCAAAATACTTCGTTAGAGTGAGAAATAAAATCAGACTAAAAATCAGCTTACCGGTGACGGAACACCGTGTCTGTCTTGATAACGGAACACCGTGTCTTGATGACGGAACACCGTGTCTTGATGACGGAACACCGTGTCTTGATGACGGAACACCGGTCTTGATGACGGAACACCGTGTCTTGATGACGGAACACCGTGTCTTGATGACGGAACACCGGTCTTGATGAGAGAACATCGTGTCTTGATGACGGAACACCGTGTCTTGATGACGGAACACCGTGTCTTGATGACGGAACACCGTGTCTTGATGACGGAACACCGTGTCTTGATGACGGAACACCGTGTCTTGATGAGAGAACATCGTGTCTTGATGACGGAACACCGTGTCTTGATGACGGAACACCGTGTCTGTCTTGATGACGGAACACCGTGTCTGTCTTGATGACGGAACACCGTGTCTTGAATTACAGTTAAGTACTCATGGGGAGGGCGTGACCCAGCACAGGAACTTGTGAGAGTGAACTGGCCGACCTGCTCGGGGTAGTAGTTAGTATGCGTAAGAGCTGCCAAGGACCTTACGAAGTTAGACCAGATCCCTCAACAAGCACGGCCGCTCTAACTGATGATTCAGAACGAGGTAAACTTACGTTTCATCACCCTATCGAGCTGAGTGAGGAGCTACATTCGATGTGGGCTTAACAATCCTCTTTACCGACGTGGCAACGGCACAAACACCCCAGCCTTCTCGATCACCGTGATGATGCTGGTAATGAAGCCACAGTAGCTATGCCCCGAACGAACTGCTTCGTTCAATGTGGTGGTCGATACGGACACACTCCATCGCGAGTGGTTCAGAAACCACGGGACAAACACCTTCCTGCGGCTACATGATGCTGTGATACAGCTCTCTCTCTCTCTCTCTCTCTCTCTCTCTCTCTCTCTCTCTCTCTCTCTCTCTCTCTCTCTCTCTCTCTCTCTTCTCTCCATGTACCTTCCATACTCCTCACCTTCCCCTCCCCTTCCTCCCACCCGTTGGTTTCTCGTTTGGTCTTTGGGCCTCCTGATTGCCAGGGTCATTAAACCCATTTGCTGCACAGCGCCAGCGGCCACGGGCCACAGCACCGGGCCACAGGGAACGCCTAGCCACGGTCACTTAAGGCACGTGTGGGGCCGCCCCAGGGGAGACCAAGATCCCCAGGGGGCACGTACGGAACTAACATAACAAGTAACCTGGATGGGTAACAGAACTGACTGCCAAGGAAACTGGGTGAGTGACGGAAATGGGTGACAGACACAGATGAACAGTGGTTTTCAGCCGAATTTCCCGACGTCCACCGCGACCCGCTTTCATGTTGACAGATGTAAATAAGAGAGAGGCTTGGGGATTTATTTTGACCCATTAATAACTACTACTACTGCTGGGGTGAGAAAAAGTCTGGAATCTGGAGTTGATAACACAGTTGATACATACACTCAGACACCTAGAGGACTCCGAAGGGAAAGAGATTCTGTAAGGTTACCACAGACGGCTCCCGACCTCCTGTCTGAGAAACACTGGACTGGATTCAGGGATTCACGGGGACAGTTGGTGGGTGGGATGGCAGGCGCAGGTGAGAGAGAGACGATACGTGAGTCAAAGTGGGTGGGTGAGAAATGGCTGACAAAGACACTGAGCGGATACCCGGAGTGGGTCATCGTGTAAGCAGGTGGATGAGGGAAATTGTTAATCGGAGAAATAGGTCGATGGAGAAATGACTAATAGAAACAAAGCGTGGGTTACGAAGAACGAATATGAAAGTAAGCCGAAGTCAATGCGACAGAAATTGAGAGAGTAAACGCACGCGGGGAACCACACCCAGGTTGTGTATCAAAGGATCAGAAACGTTAATAAAAGTATCGGAAACATTGTGGACAGTCCGGGGGAGAAATTCGTAAACTTCCGGGGTAAACTGAAGCTGACTAGCCAGGTTGTGGTGAATGCCTGAGCCTGCGGGGGCCCCGAGGCCCTAACCATCCTGATTAATCAAGGGAGCAACAATGCTTCTTGGTCCCAGATCGAAATGTTGAGTCGACGAAGGTCTAGAATGAACGTAAGACGCATTGGAAAATGAATCAGAGATAGTTACAGTTGCGTAGAATGATTGCGATATATATCAATTGAATCATATGACATATAAAATCATCAGGTCACTGAGCTGGGGTTCTAGTCCTGGTTAGGGAGTGTATCATCTTCATGAATGGGTGTCAGGAGAGATGAGGAGGGGAAGGTGGGGAGTGGGGTCAGTCTAGACGTAGAGGTCAACGGTCTCGCTTGAGTATGGAAGCGAGGTCGCCGCTGGGAACCATTTCCCCAGGTAGGGCCTGGCGTCCTGTGCTGATCATACTGGGAGTGGTGGGTGGCTGCGGTCCTCACTTATATCCCATCACCACTTGATCGTACCTCATACAAACAACATAATATGCTCGTTGACTACCTGAATGACTGATGTCATTTACCAGCTTGTTCGTCACCCCTGTAAAAGTGCGCCCGGGGCCTCCTGCGTCATACACTCAAAACACCGGCCTGGCCGGCGCCCAGGTGGCGTGCGTCGTTGAGGCATCCACGACCCGCGGAGGTGCCTCACATAAGCAGGTCTACCTCTAGGGGCTTCCTGGCCGATCACCATATACACCAGAGCGAACCACCACCAGAACCTCCCACCGCCGCCTCATTATACATCAGCCCAGCGTCGCCGGCCGTCACACAGCCCAGGGAAGAGATCTCAGATATCCCTCTACGTTTGGCCAAAGGTCAGAGCGGGTGTTGTGCAAGAGGCGGTCCGCCGTGTGCTAGATCCCCCGTGCCCGCAGTCTTCGCCTCACTGGACTGATTGTTTTCATTAATCTTAATCATTCATGAAAACTTATCGACTACGCCAGTTTCACGTGGCATTCGACTCGCCATTCTTGTTTCTAAGGCTCGAGATAAGACCCGCCCTTCGTAGAGGTCCTCCTTGGTCATAGCTTCGCCCGGTTCAAACACACACGGTTTCTCACGATTACTGACTTCGTCTTCTTCAAGAAAGTGGCAGAATTAAGTGGGACGACCTCATCCGATACGCTTTGCTGAACGCAGAGCGCATGAGTCACATGCGAAGCGCAATCGTCCGTGGCAGAGAAGTTTGATCACTACGTACGTGATCACTTCGTACGTGGACGACGCACCGTTGAGGAGGAGGAGGAGGCGGAGGAGGATCAGCTGTGAGCACACCTCATGCACTTTACGATGTATCGTTACACTATTTTGTCCCTACATCCTCCCCTTCCACACACACACACACACACACACACACACACACACACACACACACACACACACGCATGCGCGGAGGAGGGATATCGCGATGACTAAGTTATGATCAACCTCAGTGGATTTACGTCCCGCTGTAAAGAGGAATCCGCTTACCAAGTGGCTGGGAGGGGCTTCCTCAGGGAGCGTGGCTCCCCACCACAGGATACCACTGGTTAAGTGTTTTTCCTGCGGCGTCGCAATCACACGGGGGCTTTACCTCTACCCTTTCGTGACGAGTAGAACGGTACTTATGTCCTACAAGGTATATACAAGTAAGGTCTGTGTGTGCGTGTGTGTAGGGGTAAGCAAAAGCATGCCTGTATGTATGTATGTATCTGTGTGTGTGTGTGTGTGTGTGTGTGTGTGTGTGTGTGTGTGTGTGTGTGTGTGTGCTGGTGCTTGTCTCCTGCACAGAGCTACTGACGTCACTACCAACTCATGAGTACCACAATACATTAAAGTATCTCCCTCCCTCCCACTCCCCTAGCTCCTCCCTCCTGCCGGAGTTTCCAAGCTCGTCTCCCTACACGTGCATAATTTCATGGCTCCTGCTGCTGCTGCTGCTGCTGCTCCTGCCTGCTTGGCGCCCATGACCGCCAGCCACTCTCCTCCAGACCAGACTCCGACACACTCCCCGAACTTTCCCTTGACGTGTATCTCTCTCCTTTTTTTTATATACACACTTTACCGCCGCGGCAACAGAGGTCACCGGTACATTGTTGGAGCTCGTGGACCATGCCTGGCCAAGGTTGCTCCAGGCCCCCCACACACACACACACCTGCTACCACCACCGGGTACGGCTCTCTCGCTACGCTGGGCGTGCGGCCAAGCCAGCAAATGTCACCCAACGAGGTGTAAAAGTACACCAACACCTCACTTTACACTTGTAACGTTGTAAGCTTATGAACACACACACACACATTATATATATATATATATATATATATATATATATATATATATATATATATATATATATATATATATATATATATATATATATATATTCCCAATTGTCATGGGATGGAATAGGTATATTCGTCCTCAGAGCACGACAGACACATCCTGAGCTCCCTGCCCACTGTGCTATACCGAAGCATGGACTTACACACACATGCTCTTCTTAATACTTAATACTTACACGAGCTCTTCTTCACACTTAACACTTAAACAAGCTCTTCTTAACTTATCGCATGTTGCTCACTAAGTTCATTCACCGAGCGAGATCAACGTCTCTATTTACACTCACATTACTCATGGACTGAAGGCCGATATATGCCACGTATAATATATAACTGCAAAGAACTTTTTTCTTTTTAAAGCTTTCTCGGTCACTGTATATTGCTCGTAACATCATCATCTGCATTTATCCTTCGGTTAACTCATGTCAACTAAATAAACCATGCATATCTCTGCCACGCTATGTTGAAAAGGCATATACATGAAAGCAAACCTTAGGGGTCAGAATACAGCTCTACTGTATCATGTTTCTAGTCATTAATGTTTACTTAATCCATCTTCATCATGAATCCATTCTCAAAATGTTTACGTCCCTTTTTCACATTATTTCCATTATATACATTTCTATGACTCAATGAGACTGAAGGTCATAATTACGTTTGCAGTTTCAGGTATGTTTTTTATGAAAACCTTATAATCTCTCAAAAAATATCAGTTATCACATATGTTCATGATATATATATATATATATATATATATATATATATATATATATATATATATATATATATATATATATATATATATATATATTGCTCGTCTTACCCCCAATACTGATATTTCCAAACAACTGATAAATTACCTTCTTTGGTCAAATGTGTTAACACTATCCAGGTCCTTTTCTGCATTCATTGTATATCTGTGTCACCCTCACCATGTTTGTCTTCCAATTATGTGTACCTCCATGAAGCTGTATACATTATCCTCATCTGCACTTCGTCACCTGGTCACACATGTTTTTTCCTCAAGGTCTATCTGGCACTGAGCACCTCTCCGTCCATAGTCGCTTTCAGGCACAAAATACGAATGCAATATACACCAAGACCTTGAATACTGGCGTTACGTTCCAGTTACTACCCTGCAACATGAATAGATTTGCCTTATCTGCTCTTATCGTGTTGTGCCACTCACCTCCGAAGGCTTTCACGCTTTCTCTCTCTCATCCCACACTCCTTTTTCTGGACATCCAAATTTAGTCAGCTGCAGCGCTTGCCTCTCTCTGTCTCTCTCTTCTGCTCGGTCTAGGCCACCACGCCAGGTACCCGCTCCCTCTGCTACCCACGCCCCTTCTACCCTCCACGCCAACTTCTCTGCCGGTCACTCGGCGTCTCCTCTCTCTTCCAAGTTACCATCATCTACTCTAGTCTGTGGGAGCAACGTATCCTCCAAGCCTCCTCCAACACCTCTCATTCCCTCCCTGTCTTCCAACTCATCTGGTCTCTTAGTAGGGTTAGTCCACGCCCCTCCTCTGCCTCCCACGCCAGCTTCTCTCACCGCGCCCCCACCTTGGTCCTCCCACGCCTAACCCTTGCTTGTGTGTTGCAGGCGGCACCGATGTCCCCACTCGCAGCCCGGCGCGCGCCGCTGGCAGCACACCGCCTTCTTCGACGAAAATGCTCAGATGGAATACAAGACAGAACAGAGCTCCGCATACCGATCCTTCTCCAGCAGCCAACACAAGACCGCCCTCAGGATGGAAAAGCAGTACCTCGATTCTATCAGGTAAAACCATCATTGTTCTCTGGGGCTCCACTGGCCAAATGGAATCCTTCTCTGTGAGTGTGTTGTGTCGGGTACTTAGTCTTTCAAAACACATATCATCATGCATGTTAGAGCAGTTAAGTATGCCGATTCCGTGCTGAAATCACGGTCGTGTCATTCGTGATCGTCGATGAAACCTTTCTAACAACTCAGTGTGAAAAGGGTTACGTCAAAGCAACCCCCTCCCCCTTGCAGGGAACCTCTGGAACATAGTAGCATCAACCCAAGCCCTCAGTTCCTATAAAGCGCAATCAAGACTTCCACAGCCTTGAGCCACGTCCGGCTCCCACAAATTATCATCGGTCTTTTCAAAAGTGACGCACTGAGGGTTTTGCGTGGCCTCCCTTGTGTACTGCGGGGAACGAGGACTCGCATGGACAAGCAATAAAGGAGAGGTTTATACGAGTCTAGAAGACGTGTGCAACGTATGGATCCGCTGTATTTGGAGAAATCAATACGGAATCCATCTTACTTCCCACGTAATCATTGTGATTAATGTGATTATTAATGAAATGTGAGACATCATACTGGCTTAAGCATCAGTTACTCTCCAACATTCGACCCAACGGCCTCTTTTCAAAGATGGTCCCGGTAGCTCTGAGGTGGCGCTACAATCAGCACCAGGAATATGATGGATGCCTTCATAGTGAGAAGCTCTTAGATGAGATTGCACTCCTTTTCCGTTCGCTGACAGTGACGCTGCCTCGCCGGAGACTGACCACTCGCTCAACTCGTGGTGCTTGACTCATGCAGACGCAGACCGATAATGCCAGCAGTGTCAGTGATAGATCAAGAGATGTCCACCAAAGCTGTGTGATATTCAATGGCTCTGGCAAATCGTAAGTGACAGAACTCATACGCAAGTGGTGTTAGTAGCTCAGTGGAAGCATCCTCCACCAGAGGCAGCAGAGTGATCCTAAGGTTGTCACAACACCTTAACGGTAACGCATTATAACCTCTCTAATCTTCCTACAATCCCTAATCTTACTTTTGAACTGCGGGAGGAGACCTGTGGCTCGAGTATGACTAGACTGCAGGAGGAGGAGTAGCCATACATACGGTGAGAGTAAACGGACGAAACGTGAACACGGGTTAGCCAGACACGTCATCTCCTCCCAACGTGTAAGATGCAGACGCGCCAGCTGGCGCGTGACACACACACATCCGTTGCCCGAACCTGCCGAGCAACGTTTCTCTTGTACGTGGCGAATAATCCCATTCACCCGTTACTGCAACTCATCGTATGTATATATATATATTCCTCAGTGTGTGCCGGTCACTCACAGTTAATCATGGCGCTTTGTATAAAACACACTGTTGTACAATCGCGACCTTCTGTCACTTCGTGCATATGCCATTTGATCATTTAAAGGTTGTTATTGCGATTAAGTAGATAGTTTAGTTAACTAGTTAGTGTTTGCTTACCATACACAGGTAACTGTAGTTACGGCATTATCGAACCCTGATTATTGAACAGATGATCAATGTCATGGTTCAAATACGTATGATTACAATGTCCTTGATTATTCACTGTGACGTCTGGTAACACAAATCCTGTTTATTGTTCACTGGTTTACAGAATAGTGAATAGTGTGTGATTACAATCAGATAATTATCGTACACGGTACGCTCATATCCTCTTATCGTACATGGATACATAGTTACCATACATTATCGATCATTATCGTACAATGATACTTAAACTGTCGAACAATAAAGTCCCAACATCTCACAAACTCGTACGTGATTAATGAATGTTTGTGTCCAGTGACATTATCAGATTATCGAACGCTAGTGGGTAATATTCATGGGAAAATCATCTACACAGCATTGAAAGAACACCAAGGAGATATTACATTTAACTCTAGAGGAATGATAATTGAAGAAGAATTCTCATTTGAGCAGCTATCATTCATGCACCAAAGGAACGGCCATGACACGCAGCTGTCTAATGGCTGCTTGGAGTAATGATGTGAACTGAAAGCTTGGAGGAGGAGGAGGGTTGGAGGAGGTGGAGGGGGAGATGCGCGCGCGCATGTGTGTGTGTGTGTGTGTGTGTGTGTGTGTGTGTGTGTGTGTGTGTGTGTGTGTGTGTGTGTGTGAGGGAGTCATCTGAATCTTGTGACGGGAAACTGAGGATGTCTGGGCAGGGAAAGCTAGACAGCGTGACGCAGCAGTCTGCAGCTTATGACTGTGGGAGCTCTGGATGTGTTACGGGGGGGGGGGGGGGGGGAGAAACCCAGGCAGTGTGACGGAGTAATATGCAGCGTAGGACAGGACTGTTAGAGTCCTGTGACGGGAAGACTAAGTACCGAGAGCAAAGGATTTCAGGTGTGACGAGGAAACATCAAGGGCGTGACGGTGGACATCCCGAGGGAGGTGGGGGAGGAGGGACTAGTGTTTGTTGGGGGGAAATTTGGCGGAGAAACTGAAGTGTGTGATGGAGTAACTTGGCGGAGAAACTGGAGTGTGCGATGGAGTAACTTGGCGGAGAAACTGGAGTGTGTGATGGAGTAACTTGGCGGAGAAACTGGAGTGTGTGATGGAGTAACTTGGCGGAGAAACTGGAGTGTGTGATGGAGTATCTTGGAGGAGAAACTGGAATGTTTCATGGGGAAACTTGGTGGAGAAACTGGAATGTGTGATGGGGAAACCTGGCGGAGAAACTGGAGTATGTGATAGGGGAAAACCTAGTTAGTTTGGGAAACTAATGAGCGCGTGATGGGGTCCTGCAACTCTGGACTGCAGGAAGAAGAGAAAGCATCCAGAGAAAGCGTCAGGGTTTATGATGCACAAACTTGAGCGAGACTGGAGGAGGAGGAGGAGGAGGAGGAGGTGGTGGGGGTAAAATTAAAGTGCGTGATGGTGAAGCATGTCAAGTGTGAAGCAGACCACGTGAGAGTGTTCAGAACATGAGGGGAAGATGACGTAGAACATTTGACTTAGAACATTTGATGAGGAGTTGAGAAGGTCATGTGGACTTTCATGGTGTGTTTCAGGGGGTATTTGATAAAGGTCATTGGGACTTTCAGGGTATGTTTCAGGGAAGTATTAACCTGGTGTGATGGCCAGACTTCCATCTGTGAGGAGGGAGCACTAGGAGGTCTGCGTTCGGCAACTTATGCACGGGTCCCCGGGGACACGTAACTCCTCAAGCGCGATAATATGACCCTTGGGTACGATGATGTGATTTGACAATCAAAGAATCAGGCCAAGGGTCAGGCCGTCATACTCAAGGATCGTATCGTCGTGCTCAAAGGTTACAACCGTCGTGCTCAAGGGTCGTACCGTCGTGCTCAAGGGTCGTACCGTCGTGCTCAAGGGTCGTACCGTCGTGTTCAGGGGTCATAACGTCGTGCTCAAGGGTCGTACCATCGTGCTCAAGGGTCGTACCATCGTGCTCAAGGGTCGTACCGTCGTGCTCAAGGGTCGTACCGTCGTGCTCAAGGGTCGTACCGTCGTGCTCAAGGGTCGTAACACAGAGCTTAAGGGGACAAACATCGGGTGGGGGGAAACTTTGGGTGTGTGACTGACCTCGGCCGGAGAAAGTCGCGTGCGAAAGTTAGTCCCGTGTTGTGTGTGTGTGTGTGTGTGTGTGTACCTTTACCTTCCCGCCCCAGAAGCCCCCGCACCCTCCGCCCTTTGTGGAACTCCCACATAAGGGTGAACTAATCACAACCTTCCAAGTTTTTTTTAAAACACATCAATGACGTGGCAACAGTCAACAGTTCTTTAGGAGAGATTTAGGGACGTAGCAAACCACAGGACATGGCATGACATCAAGCGAGGATCTTGTTGAAAGAAAAGATACAAAGAAGTACTTTCAGGGTATAAGTGGGATACAATGACCGAGGACATTGTTAATGCGGACAGTGATTCACTAAGAAGTTGCATCAGAGCAGAGAACGTTCACAAGAGATGGGACCTTACGAGTGTAGAGCTCCCTCTCCTTATGATACAGTCTTCTTATGCAATACGATTGATGATAAGCAATGTGTGTGTGTGTGTGTGTGTGTGTGTGTGTGTGTGTGTGTGTGTGTGTGTGTGTGTGTGCCCGAAACATTTCAAATATATCAAAAATACAGCGAAGATATGGATACAGGTCATTTACCTTATATTTTATTTGAAGAAAACGTGTGACTGAGAAAAAAGGTTGGCGGTTAAATATGCACTGGTCTTCAACAAACAGTGTGTGCATATATATATATATATATATATATATATATATATATATATATATATATATATATATATATATATATATCAGCGCCACTCAATATCTTTCTAAATTATGCAGTAACCAAAAGCTATGAATAAAATTAACCATGATCTCTATAGAGATTTTAAAAACGTGAAAATGAATTAATTCACCAGCAGTCACTTGGCAACATATAAATACCACAACTTGTGTGTGTGTGTGTGTGTGTGTGCGTGTGTAGGTCACAACACAAGCTGTGTGTGGAAGTCGTGGCCTCTCTTATCATGCTCCAGATAACGATGTGCTGATGCAGATGGAGTCTCGTGACGGGGGATCGTGGTTCTTCGTGAACACTAGCACATGAACATGGCCGCCCATGGGCCAGCAACATGGCCAACCCCAGGCTAGCAACATTGTCAACACGGGCCAGCAACATGGCCAACACGGGCCAGCAACATTGCCAACACGGGCCAACAACATTGTCAACAAGGGCCGGCAACATTGTCAACAAGGGCCGGCAACATTGCCAACACGGGCCAACAACACTGCCAACCCCAGGCCAGCAACATTGCCAACACGGGCCAGCAACATGGCCAACACGGGATAGAAGTTGCTACTGGTGTGCCTGGAGTCAATATTTTCCTCAGTCGTATAAAATAGATTCTAAAAGCTTTGCGGCCTTTTTTTCTTTCTTCGTCTCATCATATAATTCTACCGTTATCAAGTTGGTTAAACTATTTTCCCTGGGAAGCCACCGTGCGCGTTCGCTTGATCGCGTCTCGAGGAAGCATTCCACGGGTCACCTTGAAGAGTGAGTGGGTCATGTGACCTTGGCGCTGGGTGTTACCTGAGACTAATTAGAACCGGTGGGTATCCTTCGCCTGCTGGTTATTAGTGTAAGAGTTGGGCTCATGTTACTAGCTACTATCTCTTAAGGTTTTTATCACAAGCCTCGCCTTACGGCCAGGTGTCGTCTTTTATCATTCCCGTTTCGCCTGTGTTCCTGGAACTCAGACGTTTCTACCTCAAGGTTTCCATGTACGGCGCCATCGTGCTGTTCTGTGTAGGAATGAAGTGGTGTTACCCCCAATGCAGAGGCAACTTGGTCCTGTGACGGAGACGAAGACCTGGTGACTGTACAAGCACAAGCAGCAGGGAATGGGATTAATGGGGATTTGATGGGGAAGGAAACAAACGTGGGTTCGCATGACGGAGGGGAATGGATGTATTGGGGGAGGGAGGTTGGTGGGGACGGGGGCAACCATGCAGGGGAGGAGAGGTGGCTGTGAGGGGGAGGGAAACTGGGTGAGTTAATGAGTATGAATGGAGGAGAGGACGAGTAAGGAAGGAGAGGAATGGGAAGGAAGAACAAGAGTCAGTCTGCTGAGGCCTAGACAAACGAGCAGGACGAGAGAAATGGTGTGAAACACAAGTACCTGGAGGTGGGGGTGGCAGGCAACACTGACGGAGGGGAGAGGGGAGGGTTGAGGGAGGGGAGGGTTGAGGGAGGGTTGAGGGAGGGGAGAGAGATGCGTTGGTTGATATGGCCAGGAAGGGTGCATGGTTAGGGGCAGCGTGACATGGCACGCGAGGGTGTACATACATGGCAGGACGTGGCGCGCGTGACATGCGCGGATGTTCATGGCAAGGCGCAGTATGACAGATGCGGATGTGCATTGAAAGGACGTAACATGACAGGCGGAAGAGGTGCATTTAAGGCCACGGCATGACAGGTGGGCGGAACGTGCATGGCAGGTGTCCTGCGTGATGGGCGTGGGAGTGTATGGCAGATCTGGTGCGTGTGCGAGGCGCGGGCGTGCCTGGCCGGCGTCACTATCGACCAGTAGTAACAGTACGTATCGCAGCGGCACCACCTCAGTGTGCTCCGCGCCCCTCGCCTGTAATGACCCGCGCCTCACCTGTGTTCCTCTGTGCGTTACCCGGAATGACTTGTGCGTTACCAGTGTTACCTCGCCGGTAATCTGTGGTGAACAGCCATCCACGCGGGCGTGATCTCCCAGGGTCAGCGTTACCAGCCGGTCAACACCGCCGTAATTCATTGACAAATTCATATCCCGGTATCAACGTTTTTTAGTGACCCAACCCGTTGGTGTGTTGTCCTGTACACCTCCCGAGTACACTGGTAAGTGTGAGTCACAGATCTGCTTTCAAACTCGCTCAGTTGACACTCAGTATCCAACAGGATTTACTCACGATCAAGGGCGCTGTAGCGAGGCAAAAGGTATTATATTACAGACGTTATATGACACACCGTAACATAATAAGCGTCATCCAGTGAGTACAATCGCCTCACCACCCGAGGACATCCTCCTCAGTGAGTCGCCCTACCCCTACGCTGAGTCTAGGTGGTCAAAAAAAAAATAAACACACTGATCAGTGACGTCTATACGTGCACAAGAGGCCGGCACCGACCCCTTCCCTCTCCTGCCCTCCCATACTTGACATTAAGGTACTCCCCCCGGCGCCCGCTCTCATCATACATATTGTACTACACTCCCTCCAACACCATCGTCACCATACTCCAGCCCTAGCCATGCCCTCATCTGGCCTAGATTTCTGAGTGTCTACGTTCAAGAAAAGGACTTTTCATGCCATGTCACGGTAGGGTAATTACACCATTTTCCACTTCCGGTCGTGTGTGTATATAAACAAACGAGTCTTATATTTTGCTGCTGCCATTCTTCTAGGTCCACGGCGGCCTTCAGAGGTTGAGAACAGGGGCGTACCTTCTCCTCTATGACATATATACAGCCTGTAGATGTAAGTCAGTCTGATGGCATTTTGTTAATATGTACGGTTGGATTCTCTCACGTTATATCTATAAGGGTCAGCCGCATATCTAACACTGTATAAGCAACAGGATCACAAGGCGAAACAAAACTGGAAGTCATCAATGCACGCCGGGGTGGTAATACAGAGCAATCATTGAGGAAGAACGAGGAAGAATTTCGTCCCGTGAAAATAATGCCTTGAATCACACTGAGGGAGAGGCACTATGGTGTTGCCACTGCCACAACCTTAGTTGTCCCAACAATTAACGAGCCTGACACGAGCTTATGATGTACGTTATATACCATTAGTTATCAACGGTCTGATAACGAGCGTCACGTGGGGACAGTAACTCGTGACCCTAATTTGAGTGGACGGTAACTCATGACCCTAATTTGACGTGAGCTAAATAGGTGTCTGTGAAAGACGGTTTGAACGTGAATGCCCGGTGAAGTCTTCTGGGGTCTTTACCCCCACCAGCCCGGGCTGGGCCCAAGGCTGCTGGACTGGGTCGTTGTTTGACCACGCAAGCTGTTAGAGGCCGCACCCCGCAGGCCCACACAGCCCCCACCACCTGGCTGGTCAGGTACACTTAACAATCACTTGTACATGACAGTCTTAAACTTCGCTACTTTATATGTATCCCATGTGGTTTCTGATGATAGTTGGCAAGGTGTACAAGAGTCTTGGGCCCCGGATGTATATGACGTTCTGTCTTTTTTACTTATAGCATCTTTCGATTGGAGAAGTTGTATTCTACAAGTCTTCCATGCCTGTCGTACCAGTAGGACGTCATTTCCGTATGTCAGTAGAGAACCCAACCTTCCAGGAATTTCCAGGTATAGATGATGATGCTATACCTCTCCCGTCTGCGCTCCAGGGAGTAATTCCTTTCGAGTCTTGCGTACGTTGCCCTTTTCACCTTAATTTTCAATACAAAGAGGTACAAGTTCAACCTCAGTCTCGTTTGCCTTGTCACATCTAAAGCTCGACCAAGCCCCAGGACAAAACAGAAGCGCAAAAAGCGCAAACACAAAGAAATGAACCAGCAGGAGAAATGAAAGCAGGACAGATGAATCCAGACTCTCCCGTTTCTTCCCCCAGGGAGTTCTATGTACCTCAGGTGATCATCACGTGTTACTTCAATACAAGGAGGGTTAGGTAAGTCAATACGTCATCCAACGCTTGGGACGGGCTACCACAACCCCCTCTGGGAATGCCAACTCGATACGTAGATTAGGGTTACCCACTTCCTCCAGGAGGTCAACCTTATCTCACCCACCTCCCCCAACGAGGGTGCCTCGCTCCACCCATATTGCTCTCATAATTCCGGGCCACCATGAGAACCTCGTGAGGACCATGAGAATCTCGTGAGGACCATGACAGACCATTATCCGTGGCAACCACTACGCCCAGGGGGCACGACCAAACGCTGCTACAATAACGTCGTGAGGACAATAACTTGGTTACCAGAAGGTGAAGCCGAGCCGATCAAGACGGCCAGTGATATAATACCTTAAGCTATGGGACGGCCAGCCATCCACGGTAGTTCTAAACGACCATGAACGAACACCGTGGCGCGAGAGGGGGCGGTGGGAGGGGGTAGTAACGCTCAGCCCCTGGGAACTGTCACGGCTTCGGATCCCTGGGCCAAAAAGGAAGGTCGTGATGCGCACTGTTGATGATCATGCGCAGGGAACACGGGTCACTGTGGGTGTCCCGGCCGCAAAGGTTATCCGGAGACACGGAATGGCTGAAGACACGGCAACACACGCGTGCCACAAGAGCGCCAATCTGAAAGCTGTCGATCATGTAGTCACCAATCGTAACTGACTGCGTCTTTCCCATGACGGTGGATCGCATTCTACTGATCGCAGCATCGTAACTGCGGATCGTATCTCCCGTGTGTTTCGCTGACCATGTGTGTCTAAACCCGCTCTCAACGCCTCGAATTCCCTCCTCTGTTTCGTCCTTCAGGGAACTTTCCATTGTCTTCAAAGCAATATCCTTTTATTTCATTTTCTCTCGTGAATTAATCATTTACAAGTATTATAGTAATAATGATGATAATGGTAATAATAATAATAATAATAATAATAATAATAATAATAATAATAATAATAATAATAATGAAATAATAATAATAATAATAATATATATATAACAATAACGTAGTACTAGTGGTTATACATACATGAACCTTAACTACAGAGCATTCCTACAGAATGACTTCATGAACTATAATAAAGCCTCATTCGGAATGACGAAATGAAATATAGCAGCATCCCGAATGTGAGAACGAAATACATCATTATCCAGAATGATAAAATACAGTATAGCATTATACCGTATGCCAAAATAAACATAGCATTATCCCGTATGACAAAATAAAACAGAATTATCCCATATGACAAAATATAACATAGCATTATACCGTATGACAAAATATAACATAGCATTATACCGTAGGTCAAAATAAAGCATAGCATTATGCCATATGACAAAATAAAGCATAACATTATGTCGTATGACAAGATGAATTAAAACTAATGAAAATAAGGATCCTGACATACATATATCAGGTGCGGCAAGCAAGACCCCTGAAGCACGCCACACGAACGTTCACAAAAAAGAAAGAAAAAACCCGTGGGTCCACAGAGGACAGGGCACGCACTGAGTGTTTTCAGTACCTTGTACTGCTGGTCGCTACCGCTTAGCCTCGCCGCTACACCCAGAACAATGGCTCAGTGAACCCCCAACCTACCACGGCGAATTAAACATTATATATATATATATATATATATATATATATATATATATATATATATATATATATATATATATATATATATATATATATATATATTGATTCTCTTAATTCCTTAAAATATTTATGAACGGATGCAATTATGATCGTGGCGTTGCGTCTGTTATTGCCTCTGCCGACAGTCGATGAAGCTAAGAACGCCGCATGATTATAGGCAAGTGCATGACGGTACTGAGAGTGACCAAGACTGTTACTGAAGTTCTAGTATGTCTCTCTCTCTCTCTCTCTCTCTCTCTCTCTCTCTCTCTCTCTCTCTCTCTCTATATATATATATATATATATATATATATATATATATATATATATATATATATATATATATATATGTGTGTGTGTGTGTGTGTGTGTGTGTGTGTGTGTGTGTGTGTGTATAGAGGCCTGTTCACTATCACTCACTGGTTGCCTGTTGATTGATCAGGTGGTTCAAGCCATCCACAGGGGAGGTGGCAGCCTAGCTATAACATAGCCAAGGTGTTAAAACCTGTACTCCAACAAGCAACACTCAGTGTTCTCCTTCAATGTAACCCTCCAATCATCGGTATGTACACTGTACGAGTACAGAGGGCGTGCCGACTCTGGCGCACCTCAGAATCTAATCTGGATATTTCCACAACTGTGTTGCTCTTACGATGAAAACAACAGAAAACTAGAAATATAATGCTGGAACCTTTACGTCTCACTCACGCATTACAACGCATTTCAGTTGCATGAATGCCACTTATCAAAGTATAAACACTCACTGAAACCTACTTCTGGCGTTCAAAAGATGTCAAGCTCTCAATTCCTTAAACCCTAACCAGTAAGTTTCCAATAATCAATATGGAAGGCTAAATATACACAGAAATACATGAATACACACACTTATGACCAGACTGAATATTCACATTAAGTTCCTGAGGGGAACTGCTCACTTTCGAGTGACAGAAAAATATATTCAGTATGTCACGCTAATCCTTATCTCTGTATCTTAAGTATATGTCAGCGCGAGAATATTCCTAGCCCTTATCTTTTGCTTAACTGGAATCTTCGTCCTGTAACATGACAGGCTGAGGGTCACGGTTGATGAAGTGATAGGAATGTTGAAGCCAACGTCAGCACCACCTGTCTTCTGTGGTCTCTCTCTCTCTCTCTCTCTCTCTCTCTCTCTCTCTCTCTCTCTCTCTCTCTCTCTCTCTCTCTCTCTCTCTCTCATCCACCGTGCCATTAGAAGCATCATTAGCAAAGGCGTCACAATTGTCCTTCACGACGTAAGCCTGATATCATCAGCGGCATGATAATACATAGCAGGTGGAGCCTTCTGCTGGTGACACACGCCGCCAATAGGTAACAGTTACTCAGGGGAGGGAGGGAGGGAGGGACGATGATGATTATTAACCCGTTAAGCACAGGACGTTGTGACTACTTGGATATATTGGCCACACCGTCATACCCTTGGCCTACCGTCGTGCTCCGGGTTCGTACTGTTGTGCCCGAGGGAGAGCCGTGCCGGCGGAGTGAAGGATCGTACCAACGTGCTCCAGGGGGGTGTTATAATTCACGTCGCGACTTTTCCTGCTACAGAATAGCAGCGACAACAAAAAAATACCCTGCGGCAACCCCATAACCCCAGGATGTGGAACAGTTAGGCGCGGACGGGGGGATGGGAACACTTGCTATGACACCCCACACTTGAGGCTGTCAGGAAACTGGGTCAAAGTGAGGGCGGTGAAAGGAATGTGGACGGGGAGAGATGGATGGGCGGTGGTGGGTGTTGGGAGGGGAGACATTATGTATTGATCTTCACACATGATCTGGGCTGTGTAGGCCCATCTGAAGACACATCACTCCTCCGTTTTCATTGGAGCACCGGCAACAAACGGGGCGGGAGGAGGTAATTAACCGACAATTATCCGTCAGGAATGAGGAAGGTTCCCCTCAACACCCGCTTAAAAGCCTCTTCCTAGTTGTTGCCTCTCATGTGCCCGAAGGCCCGTCGCTGGCGCGCCGCGGTGTGAATGAACTCTGTCGTGACGACGCCTGCAGGAGGAGAGCTGTGAGTGTGTGTGTGTGTGACAGTGAGAAAGGTGGGGAGGAGGACCGGGGTTGGGGGTGGTCGGGTGGAGGAGGCGGGTCCAGCTCTATTCCTGGATCGATGTGACCGACTGCCACACCGCTGATGCTGGTCCCTGCCGACGCCAGCTGTCTCCGTCTGTTCTTGACACGTTAAATAAAGAGGTGAAGGTTAACTACTTTCTTACGCAAGTACCTCCGCAGGCACCCCTGCCGTAGTAGGAACGCAAATCTGTCAAACTAGACGGCCACGTTCAGTCCCTCTTCCTTCGACGTCTCACAGTCAACCCCCGAGCCATCCACTCAGACAGCCGCTTCCCCCCATAGTCGTTTATCAAGCCTCATTACTCCTCCACTCTCTTCTTTGACAACTACTTAAGTTCTGGTGAGGAGGGAGAGGATGTACCGTATGAAGACGTGATGAGTGTGTCCCCCGGGTGATGAAGGGCCCCATGTGTGCCCTGGCAGATGACAGGGACCATATATGCCCTGGATGATGACGAAGCCCATGTGTGCCCTGGGTGTCATGATGACGGAGACTACATGTGCCCTGGGTGGTGACCGGGCAAGAACTCACATTCCTCCGCTCCGGCCATAAGTCTTACATGCAATATTAATGGCGGCTGCCAAGTGCCATCCATCGATTGTGTTGTGGCGCTGACCTCCCCCTCCCTCCTCCCCATGTGCCCACTGGAGTATCAGCACCAACGCACACACACACACACACACACACACACACACACACACACACACACACAAACACACACACACACACACACACACACACACACACACACACACACACACACAACACAGTTTACTGTAATCAATACCATATTTTTACTCATAATCTTACCGATCTCCTTTCATGGGTACTAATTACTACACTAGCTTTTCTAACGTGTGTGAGGAGTATATTTCGATTCCGTCTTGCTCTGCACCGACGTATCATGAAATAAGTCTTCATTATCGAAGGTAGAATGCTGAGGTCTATATTATCGAAGGTAGAATGCTGAGGTCTATATTATCGAAGGTAGAATGCTGAGGTCTATATCATCGAAGGTAGAATGCTGGTTATATTCTGTGTTATCAATTTTAGTCACTGTATGCAGCAATCACGAGTTGTATTTACCGATTTGTAACAACCCATTTGTGGAGTAAGGGGAGAGGGTACGACACTACTATGTGTAATGCGTGGCGCAACAGATAATGTACCTTACTATCAGTACCCATTACCATGCAGTGTGTATTACTGTGCATGATCTGCATCTACATGAGTGTAAATTACTGAGGGTGAGAGGATTACTATATGCACTGTGCATCGCTAGGTGTGATGCACACATCATGAGTATGCACTGCTATGCAGACTGTGCATTCCCATGTTTGTTGTCCATCATTACCATGTGTGTATTCTCAGAACGGGGAAGGCGTGTAAGTTCAATGAATCGAACCCAACCCTCCCACAGGTCGGCGGACGGCGGCACACTAGAAGTCTCCGAGGCAAGGGACGCTCACACGGCCGGTCAAACACAGATATCATCCTCAACTGAGCAGCAGAGCTCCTCCAGTGTACAACAGAGCTCCTTCTCCAGCGTGCAGAAGAGCTCCTCCACCAGTGTACAAGAAAGCTCTTCCACGGTCCAGCAAGCCTCCTCCTCCTCCTCCGCGGGGATCGAGCAGCGCCTTAGTTCCTCATCACAGAGGACGAAGGAGGACCTGAAACGCTTCACGGACACCCTGTCCATCCAGGACGAGTTGTTCAGTACGCAGGAGAAGCAGCAGCAGCAACAGGGGAGGCTCACCACAAACGGCACTGACACTACCACGCAGGACACACAGGTACGTGCGTCACACACACCCTGCCCTTTCTCAGGTATCACCCGCGAGATTCTTACAGAATTTCAGGTTTCGATAACGACCTCCATGAGAGTGTTCTTATCTCTTGAGCGCCACGGTACGTCGCTTGAATACCGATACGACCCCCTGGGTTCTTAGAAGGCCTGGTGTTTGACCTGACCCCTCTAAAGGCCAGGCGATCATACCCAAGGGTCATCTTGAGATCAAGCGACATACCGTCGTGTTCAAGGAGTTGCATGAATATCCCAGCTCCATTTTTTTTCTCTCTCTCTCTTTAGCTCTTGGAAGCTAACCCTAACGTAACTGATTTATCATAACGCTGAATTATCTGAAAAGTGTTAGAGTACAAATGGTTCTGATTAATCATAACAAAAGACTAGAGCTACACCTAAGGTCATAAGTAATTCTGATTAATAATGATAACAAAATACCCGAAGTGCATCATCAGGACATGCACACAACGTTACCCCAGCACCGAAGTACACCACCAGAACATGCACACAACGTTACCCCCAGCACGCTCCCATACGTAACAACACGATGAGCACCCACACAAGTGTACGGCTCGTCGTCTGACTTACACCTATACAAGAGTGACAACATAATCCTTTGTAATTCCAGGCAGTGTTGAGGGTCGGGGGAGTCGGCTCGGCACTGAGGACCCAGGCTGACGGTGGCGGCGGTCTTACCGGTGAGTGGCCTTCCTACGTGTCACACACACACCCACCCACACACACACACACACACACGCTCCGGCCCAGCCATACCCACGCTCTCCGTCTGGTTTATGCAGACCGTGGGCGCGACTCACCCACACTACGGGCCTGCCTTAGCCAGACTGTTAATGGATAAGGTTCACTCACATCTGATGTGTCCCATCCACAATATGGATGTGGCGCACCGAGACAGTACTGCGTGTGGCTGATCTACACTATGGGTTTAGCTCAAGTGTATCGTGGCCGTATCTACCATAAAGTAATAAGTAAAAGAAAAAAATATATACATTTCTTTTTAAATAATCCTATCAAGATATGGCCTATTTCCACTGGATTCAGTGAGGTAGGCCATACGGCAATGCATATCTCTCAGGCTTAGAATTACCCTCACGGGTCAGAGCGTCCAACTTTTAGGAAAAGCGATTAAACGACTGGCTGTTACAGATTGTAGAGGACTAGTGTAGCGCGTTGGGTGAGGATGATAACCATCTACAGATGAGCACCGACTGCCGGTCTGAGATGGGTCCACACAAACACTGGGTTCCCGGGTTAACACGAAAACCAGACCTAGGTTTAATGAGGATATCAGTCGAAGGAACAACGTAGTATGCCTATAATGTGGGAAAGGTACGTAGGCCATCAAGGATGGGAGCAAGAGAGGTATCTGGAGCGGAGACAGGGCAGGATGCCCGTTAAAAAGGGGACAGGGTTGGATACTTGGAATGGGTACAGACCAGGACGGGAGTAAATGGATATGGGATAGTTCTGACGCCTCGAAATTGAAGCAAGATGTACTGCGGGGTTCCAACGAGAGCGCTTTAGAGGGAGGAGATCTCGACGCATGTGGGCCGAGACAGGCGGCTTATAAGAGAGCAAACAAAACAAAAAAAGTCCATGACGTTTGTTTCTTCCCATACCCACCAGTCAAGGACTCGCCTGCGAGGCTTCACCCCACAGCCTCGTCATATGCGACAGACAACCAACGTGTGAGGAGGGTATCCTCGCGGCACGCTGCCCTCGACCTTCCCAAAACTTTCACTCGTCTTTATTTCAGTCTCTCCTCCTCCTCCTCCTCTCCCCCTTCCCCCTCATCCACACCGACTTTCTTTTCTTTATTTAATGCACAAATTCCAGGATTATGTATTTTTATTCTGCAAGCCAAAGGTACTTATTTTTTTTTTATTTGCTTTCTTAACATATTATCATTTTGTGGCAGCAGAATTTCATATGCTTTCAACATTCTGTTTCATTATATATTTCATATTTTATATTCTTTCTTTTATTTCTCGTTAAGTTTAAATCTATTCATATTTTCCTTTGTTTATTCTGTCTATAACTTTGAATATTTCTTGTTTAGTTTGACCTACACTTATGTTTTCATTTGTTTTGTTTTGTTAAATCTTGCATTCAAAACCGAATCTTCTCCTTATGTTCCCCCTTATCTTTCTTGGACAATACGGAAACAGTTGTTGATTCGTCCCTGGCGAACCAACATGGTGGCTCTGTCGCCGTCACCTCCTCCACTTCCCGCATGTCGTCCAGCGCCATCAAGGAACACTCCTCCTCCTCTACCACATCCATCAGCTCAACCTCGCGCCAGATGGAGAGCTCAGACTCACGAGCCCAGACGACCGGGACTGTCAGCATCTCCGGCGTCACCTCCGAGGAATCGATGAGAATGCAGTCGGAGAGGAGCCAACGCGTCTCCGAGAGCAGGAGTTCCTATCAGACGAAGAGCGTATCGGAGACGCAGCACAGCACGTCGGAGAGCAGGCGCTTGCAGGAAAGCATGTCCGCAAGCAGTCACAGCCAGCAGAGTAGGTCGGAGAGCCAGCAAGTGTCGTCAACGAGTCAACAACACGTGTCAGACAGCCAGCACATATCACAGAGTCAGCAGATGTCGTCGGAGAGGCAGCACATATCCAGGAGTCAGCAAATGGTATCAGAGAGTCAGCAGATGTCGTCAAGGAGTCAAGAGTCGTCAGATGTCCAGCAGACTATACACATGTCCGAAATTAACGAATCGCAACGAAGAGCTCTGATGGCTAGCCACGAGAGCAGCACAGGTAATCCCCATGTCGTATGCTACACAAACTCAGTCGTGCACAGAGCGCGGTGGTAAGTACCACGACACACCCACTGTGTGTGTGTGTCACCCCCTCCTCCTCCTTCCGCAGTGGTCTTCCTTCATGAATGCCACCCAAGGCCTTTTCATTCATCGCCTGCATGTCACTAACTAACATTATCATCATGGTCATTAATCTGTAATATTCATGGGTATCTTCAATCTGATACGTATTTAAAATCAGCTTAGTAAGTAACGCCCTGTCATGACTCAATTATTGTGAATCCTTTAGAAAGTCTTTCCGAACATGGACTTGGAAAAGCATCTACTGAAGAATATTGAGAAGGCTTGCTAACTTTCACACGTGATAATTACCTCCTCCCACCTGAACAAGACAGCATGTCGTTCACTCTACAGACTGGTCCATTGGCACACGACTATAAAAAAAAAACACACAACGGGTTTCAGTGATAGCAAGTCTAGCTTATCAAATGTGTCGACTAAAACATCGTTCAAAACGGGTGTGGGATGGGAGTGGGGTAAGGAGGCGAGACAGTTAGCTAATATCAGGTTGCATTGCAGAGTCACGAACGACTGAGGCGCATCACCTTACGGACAGTAAGGCTATGAGAGCCCGACAAGAAGCCTCCAGTATCAAACTAGAAGGAGATTATTACGGTAAGTGTCCCCACCTTTCATGTGCTCTGCGTATATGACGCTTTTCACCACTGCCCGTGAGGCAAGAGAAGGGAAGAGGTTATCTTAGTTGCTACCTCGCGTGACAAATGTAAGGCATCTTGCCCCGTATCTTACGCGGGGTTAGAGAAGATTATCAATACCAGTATACATATTTCATATTAGGGGTGAACAATATGGGAGTCACTCTGGTCTACTGTTGTGTTTCTTTCCAGGAAAAACTGCACACAAGGAAGAATTCATGACGGTATCAGGTCAAGCACTCCCTGCTACAAGACCTCAAGATTCCTTGAGGCTCAAGGGCGACCTCTACTACCCCGAAAAGACTTCACCGGGCAAGGGCGACCGAGCTGACGTCAAGAGACCATCCGACAACTTGAGACCAGAAGGTGATTTTTCAGCACCAGAGAGAACTGCTCCAGGCAAGGGAGACCGAGCAGATGTGAGGAGGCCAACCGATAATCTAAGACCTGAAGGTGACTTCACCGCCCCTGAAAAGACTTCACCAGGCAAGGGAGACCGAGCGGATGTCAAGAGACCATCAGACACACTGAGACCAGAGGGTGACTTCTCCGCCCCCGAAAGGACTGCTCCAGGCAAGGGAGACCGAGCCGATGTCAGGAGACCATCCGATAATCTACGACCAGAGGGCGACTTTACCGCTCCCGAAAGGACTGCTCCAGGCAAGGGAGACCGAGCCGATGTCAAGAGACCATCCGATAACCTACGACCAGAGGGCGATTTTACCGCTCCCGAAAGGACTGCTCCAGGCAAAGGCGACCGAGCCGATGTCAAGAGACCATCAGACACACTAAGGCCAGAGGGTGACTTTACCGCTCCCGAAAGGACTGCTCCAGGCAAGGGCGACCGAGCCGATGTCAAGAGACCATCCGATAACCTACGACCAGAGGGAGACTTCTCTGTCCCTGATAGAGCATCACCAGGGCAAGGCGACAGAGCGTTCGTGAGGAGACCACAGGACAACCTGGCTCCGTCTGGCCATTTTGAAGGTACTGTTATCGTTTGGTCTTTTCTTAGTCTTTTTTTTTTTTTAAACACAAATGCTAAGTACAGGCTTTTTTGTTGTTATTCCTAGATAATGAAATTAGTATCTTCCTATTTCAGTCCTACTTCTCAAGAATGTTTTAATTATCTTTCTATTTCAGTCCTACTTCTCAAGAATGCTTTAATTATCTTCCTATTTCAGTCCCACTTCTCAAGAATGCTTTAATTATCTTCCTATTTCAGTCCCACTTCTCAAGAATGCTTTAATTATCTCCCTATTTCAGTCCTACTTCTCAAGAATATTTTGTGTTCTTCCCATCTAACTAAAGATTATCATTATTTAGTCATTCAGTACATAAGCTTTAAGATGAAGTCTTCTCAGAATTCTTTTTCAGTCCTCATATGAGTTTCATTGATTACTTTCATCCCATGGTGTAGGTGTCAGCAGTCTGAAGAACGACTACAGTGTTGTCCAGGGAGAAAGAGCAGAAACTAAGCATTACCAAGATTCCCTGAAACTTGAGGGTGAGTTCACCAGCTCCACGTCTAGCAAGGAGACGTACCATAAACACGAATCAGTTTCACACTCGGAGCGCGTTATACACGAAGACAACATGAGGATTGAGGGTGATATCGAGACACTGAAGTCTTCCTCTCACTCTGAATACTACGAAAAATCTGGTGACAAGCCCAAACTACAGCGAAAGAAGACTTGGACCAAACTGGAGGGAGATATGTACATGAACCGTTCCAGTGAGGAGTACCAGGCATATCAGCAGACAGAGAAGACCCAGGTTACTAAACATGAAGATAACTTGAGGATGGAGGGAACGTTTGAGGGAAAAACGAGGGAATCCCTGACAATGAAAGGTGACAGAGCCCCTACCAAACGTCATCCAGATAACCTAAAACTAGAAGGAACGTTTGAGGGGAAACCATCAGAGGGTACCCCTCTTGGTGAGAGAGCTCCAACAAAGAAACACCCAGATAATCTCAAACTGGAAGGCGACTTCGAAGGCAAGCCTGTCGAAGGAGCTCCGGATGGCGAGCGGGCAGAAATCAAACGTTACCCAGACAACTTGAAGCTCTCTGGCGACTTTGAGGCTCGTCCAGTTGAGGGAGTGACCATGGCTGACAGGGAGCAAATAAAGAGATATCCAGACAATCTTCGCATGGAGGGTGAGTTTACAGGACGTTCTCGCAGCCGAAGCCCAGTGAAAGGAGAACGTGCTATGCCAAAACGCCATCCCGACAATCTGAAAATGGAAGGCACGTTCGAGGGGATGGACAGAAGTAAAAGCCCCTCGAAGGGTGAGCGCGTTTCTCCCAAGAAGCACCCTGACAACCTGAAGGTTGAAGGAGACTTCCTAGGCAGGTCACCTGAATCTGCACCAAAAGGAGAACGTGCTGCCATCAAGAAACATCCTGACAATCTGAAGATGGAGGGAGATTTCGAACCGAAGCCAAGAGGTCGAAGTCCAATTAAAGGCGAAAGAGCAAAAACAAAGAAGCACCCAGACAATCTTAAGGTTGAGGGAGATTTTGAAGGAAAGCCTAAGGAAGGAATTCCAAAGGGAGACAGAGCAGTCGTAAAGAAACACGAAGATAACCTTAAGATGGAGGGCACCCTTGTAGTGAGGGAGCGTAGCAAGAGTCCAACGAAGGGAGAGAGAGCTCAGATCAAGAAACATCCTGACAATCTCAAACTCCAGGGAGATTTCGAGGGCAAACCTAGCGACACCGCTCCTCTTAGAGGGGAGAGAGCCAAAGTAATTCGTCACGAGGATCAGCTTCACATGGAGGGGGAGTTCAATGTAGAAAGAAAAGAACAGGTGGTATTCAGAGGCGAAAGAGCTGAAATACAGAGACATGAGGATTCATTGAGGATGGAGGGTAGCTTTACAGGCAAAGAATATGAATACCAGAAATTCCAAGGAGAAAGAGCCCAGGTGGTGAAGCACGAGGACAACCTGAGGATGCAAGGTGAGTTCATGGCTCCTGAACCTGAAAAGGCTCCTATGGGAGTCAGGGAACCAATGAAGAAATACCCAGACAACATCAAATTATCTGGAGACTTTACGGGCAAGCCACGCGAAGACGCCCCATATGGAGAGAGAGCGCCAATCAAGAAACATCCCGACAACCTCCGTATGACTGGTGAATTCCAAGGCAAAGAAGAAGATTACAGGATCATCAAGGGCCAGAGAGTGGAAGTCGTGCGACATGAAGACAATCTACGCATGGAAGGAGAGTTCATCGGCAAGGAATACGAACAGGTAACAGTTGGTGAAAGGGCTTCCGTCAAGAGACACCCAGATAACCTACGCATGGATGGGGAATTCACGGGTAAACCCAGAGAAGACGCTCCACACGGAGAAAGGGCACCGACCAAGAGGCATCCCGACAACCTCCGAATGGAAGGCGACTTCTCTGCACCAAGACCAGAGGAGGCACCAAGGGCGGATCGGGCACCAGTGAAAAGACATCCTGACAACTTGTATATGACAGGAGACTTTCGTGGAAAAGAAGATGAGTATAAAGTCACCAAGGGTGAAAGAGTGGAAGTGGTTCGACGAGAGGATAACTTACGGATGGAAGGGGAATTCATCGGGAAAGAATATGAGCAGATTACAATTGGTGAACGAGCGTCATACAAGAAACATTCCGATAACCTTCGTATGGTAGGAGACTTTTATGCACCATCGCCCGAAGAAGCTCCAAGAGGCGAACGAGCTCCAGTCAAGAGACATCCTGATAACTTGACAATGGCCGGAGACTTTGAAGGAAAGCCTCGAGAAGATGCTCCTCATGCAGAGAGAGCCCCAGTCAGAAAGCATCCTGACAACCTTCGCATGGATGGAGACTTCTATGCTCCAAAACCTGGCGAGGCTCCTCGAGGGGAACGTGCTCCTGTCAAGAAACATCCAGACAACCTTAAGATGGTTGGAGACTTCGAAGGAAAGCCTCGAGAAGATGCTCCTCATGCTCAACGAGAACCTGTCAAGAAACACCCAGACAACCTTCGAATGGATGGAGACTTCTATGCCCCCAAACCTGGCGAGGCCCCAAGAGGAGAACGTGCTCCTGTCAAGAAACATCCAGACAACCTTAAGATGGTTGGAGACTTTGAAGGAAAGCCTCGAGAAGACGCTCCTCATGCTCAAAGAGAACCTGTCAAGAGACATCCAGACAATCTCCGCATGGATGGAGACTTCTACGCTCCATCACCCGAGGATGCTCCTCGAGGTGAACGTGCTCCTGTCAAGAAACATCCAGACAACCTTAAGATGGTTGGAGACTTTGAAGGAAAGCCACGTGAAGATGCTCCATATGCAGAGAGAGCTCCTGTCAAGAAACATCCCGACAATCTTCGAATGGATGGAGACTTCTATGCTCCAAAACCTGGCGAGGCTCCTCGAGGAGAACGAGCTCCTGTCAAGAAACATCCAGACAACCTTAAGATGGTTGGAGACTTTGAAGGAAAGCCTCGAGAAGACGCTCCTCATGCTCAAAGAGAACCTGTCAAGAAACATCCAGACAATCTCCGCATGGATGGAGACTTCTACGCTCCATCACCTGAGGATGCTCCACGGGGTGAGCGAGCTCCTATCAAGCGACACACTGATAATCTACGCATGACTGGAGAATTCCAAGGGAAGGAAGAAGAGTACAGGATTGTTCGAGGTGAGAGGGTTGAAGTGGTGCGCCGTGATGACAACCTGCGCATGGAAGGAGAGTTTATTGGCAAAGAATATGAGGAGGTCACAATAGGAGAACGTGCACCAATTAAGAGACACCCTGACAATCTTCGGATGGTTGGAGATTTCACTGGTAAACCTCGTGAGGAAGCACCGTATGCAGAGAGGGCTCCTGTTAAAAGGCATCCTGACAACCTTCGTATGGATGGTGACTTTTATGCACCAACACCTGGCGAGGCTCCACGTGGGGAACGTGCTCCTACAAAGAGACATCCTGACAACTTAATCATGGCTGGAGATTTTGAAGGAAAGCCACGTGAAGATGCACCTTATGCAGACAGAGTCCCTGTCAAGAAACACCCAGACAACCTCCGCATGGATGGAGACTTCTATGCTCCATCACCTGAGGATGCACCTCGAGGTGAACGTGCTCCTGTCAAGAAACATCCAGACAACCTTAAGATGGTTGGAGACTTCGAAGGAAAGCCTCGAGAAGATGCTCCTCATGTTCTAAGAGAACCCGCCAAGAAACATCCAGACAATCTTCGAATGGACGGAGACTTCTATGCTCCAAAACCTGGCGAGGCTCCTCGAGGGGAACGTGCTCCAGTCAAGAAACATCCAGACAACCTTAAGATGGTTGGAGACTTCGAAGGAAAGCCTCGAGAAGATGCTCCTTATGCTCAACGAGAACCTGTCAAGAAACATCCAGACAACCTTCGCATGGATGGAGACTTCTATGCTCCAAAACCTGGCGAGGCCCCAAGAGGAGAACGAGCTCCTGTCAAGAAGCATCCAGACAACCTTAAGATGGTTGGAGACTTCGAAGGAAAACCTCGAGAAGATGCTCCTCATGCTCAACGAGAACCTGTCAAGAAACACCCGGACAACCTTCGCATGGATGGAGACTTCTACGCTCCATCACCTGAGGATGCTCCACGAGGTGAACGTGCTCCTGTCAAGAAACATCCAGACAACCTTAAGATGGTTGGAGACTTTGAAGGAAAGCCACGTGAAGATGCTCCATATGCAGAGAGAGCTCCTGTCAAGAAACATCCCGACAATCTTCGAATGGATGGAGACTTCTATGCTCCAAAACCTGGCGAGGCTCCTCGAGGAGAACGAGCTCCTGTCAAGAAACATCCAGACAACCTTAAGATGGTTGGAGACTTTGAAGGAAAGCCTCGAGAAGACGCTCCTCATGCTCAAAGAGAACCTGTCAAGAAACATCCAGACAACCTTCGCATGGATGGAGACTTCTACGCTCCATCACCTGAGGATGCTCCACGGGGTGAGCGAGCTCCTATCAAGCGACACACTGATAATCTACGCATGACTGGAGAATTCCAAGGGAAGGAAGAAGAGTACAGGATTGTTCGAGGTGAGAGGGTTGAAGTGGTGCGCCGTGATGACAACCTACGTATGGAAGGAGAGTTTATTGGCAAAGAATATGAGGAGGTCACAATAGGAGAACGTGCACCAATTAAGAGACACCCTGACAATCTTCGGATGGTTGGAGATTTCACTGGTAAACCTCGTGAGGAAGCACCGTATGCAGAGAGGGCTCCTGTTAAAAGGCATCCTGACAACCTTCGTATGGATGGTGACTTTTATGCACCAACACCTGGCGAGGCTCCACGTGGGGAACGTGCTCCTACAAAGAGACATCCTGACAACTTAATCATGGCTGGAGATTTTGAAGGAAAGCCACGTGAAGATGCACCTTATGCAGACAGAGTCCCTGTCAAGAAACACCCAGACAACCTCCGCATGGATGGAGACTTCTATGCTCCATCACCTGAGGATGCTCCTCGAGGTGAACGTGCTCCTGTCAAGAAACATCCAGACAACCTTAAGATGGTTGGAGACTTCGAAGGAAAGCCTCGAGAAGATGCTCCTCATGTTCAAAGAGAACCCGCCAAGAAACATCCAGACAATCTTCGAATGGACGGAGACTTCTATGCTCCAAAACCTGGCGAGGTACCTCGAGGGGAACGTGCTCCTGTCAAGAAACATCCAGACAACCTTAAGATGGTTGGAGACTTCGAAGGAAAGCCTCGAGAAGATGCTCCTCATGCTCAACGAGAACCTGTCAAGAAACACCCAGACAACCTCCGCATGGATGGAGATTTCTATGCCCCATCACCCGAGGATGCTCCTCGAGGTGAACGTGCTCCTGTCAAGAAACATCCAGACAACCTTAAGATGGTTGGAGACTTCGAAGGTAAGCCTCGAGAAGATGCTCCATATGCAGAGAGAGCCCCTGTCAAGAAACACCCTGACAATCTTCGAATGGATGGAGACTTCTATGCTCCAAAACCTGGCGAAGCCCCAAGAGGAGAACGTGCTCCTGTCAAGAAACATCCAGACAACCTTAAGATGGTTGGAGACTTCGAAGGAAAACCTCGAGAAGATGCTCCTCATGCTCAACGAGAACCTGTCAAGAGACATCCAGACAACCTTCGAATGGATGGAGACTTCTACGCCCCAAAACCTGAAGATGCTCCACGAGGAGAACGTGCTCCTGTCAAGAAACATCCAGACAACCTTAAGATGGTTGGAGACTTTGAAGGAAAGCCACGTGAAGATGCTCCATATGCAGAGAGAGCTCCTGTCAAGAAACACCCTGACAATCTTCGAATGGATGGAGACTTCTATGCTCCAAAACCTGGCGAAGCCCCAAGAGGAGAACGAGCTCCTGTCAAGAAACATCCAGACAACCTTAAGATGGTTGGAGACTTCGAAGGAAAACCACGAGAAGATGCTCCTCATGCTCAACGAGAACCTGTCAAAAGACATCCAGACAACCTTCGAATGGATGGAGACTTCTATGCTCCATCACCTGAGGATGCTCCACGAGGAGAACGTGCTCCTGTCAAGAAACATCCAGACAACCTTAAGATGGTTGGAGACTTCCAAGGAAAGCCTCGAGAAGATGCTCCTCATGCTCAAAGAGAACCTGTCAAGAGACATCCAGACAATCTCCGCATGGATGGAGACTTCTACGCTCCATCACCTGAGGATGCTCCACGGGGTGAGCGAGCTCCTATCAAGCGACACACTGATAATCTACGCATGACTGGAGAATTCCAAGGGAAGGAAGAAGAGTACAGGATTGTTCGAGGTGAGAGGGTTGAAGTGGTGCGCCGTGATGACAACCTACGTATGGAAGGAGAGTTTATCGGCAAAGAATATGAGGAGGTCACAATAGGAGAACGTGCACCAATTAAGAGACACCCTGACAATCTTCGGATGGTTGGAGATTTCACTGGTAAACCTCGTGAGGAAGCACCGTATGCAGAGAGGGCTCCTGTTAAAAGGCATCCTGACAACCTTCGTATGGATGGTGACTTTTATGCACCAACACCTGGCGAGGCTCCACGTGGGGAACGTGCTCCTACAAAGAGACATCCTGACAACTTAATCATGGCTGGAGATTTTGAAGGAAAGCCACGTGAAGATGCACCTTATGCAGACAGAGTCCCTGTCAAGAAACACCCAGACAACCTCCGCATGGATGGAGACTTCTATGCTCCATCACCTGAGGATGCACCTCGAGGTGAACGTGCTCCTGTCAAGAAACATCCAGACAACCTTAAGATGGTTGGAGACTTCGAAGGAAAGCCTCGAGAAGATGCTCCTTATGCAGAGAGAGCTCCTGTCAAGAAACACCCCGACAATCTTCGAATGGACGGAGACTTCTATGCTCCAAAACCTGGCGAGGCTCCTCGAGGGGAACGTGCTCCAGTCAAGAAACATCCAGACAATCTTAGGATGGTTGGAGACTTCGAAGGAAAGCCTCGAGAAGATGCCCCATATGCACAAAGAGAACCTGTCAAGAAACATCCTGACAATCTCCGCATGGATGGTGACTTCTATGCTCCATTACATGAAGATGCTCCTCGAGGTGAACGTGCTCCTGTCAAGAAACATCCAGACAACCTTAAGATGGTTGGAGACTTTGAAGGAAAGCCACGTGAAGATGCTCCATATGCACAAAGAGCTCCTGTCAAGCGACATCCAGACAATCTTCGCATGGATGGAGACTTTTATGCTCCAATTCCTAGAGACGCTCCACGAGGAGAACGTGCTCCAGTCAAGAAACATCCAGACAACCTTAAGATGGTTGGAGACTTTGAAGGAAAGCCTCGAGAAGATGCTCCATATGCACAAAGAGAACCTGTCAAGAAACATCCCGACAATCTCCGAATGGATGGTGATTTCTATGCTCCATTACATGAAGATGCTCCACGAGGGGAACGTGCTCCAGTCAAGAAACATCCTGACAACCTTAAGATGGTTGGAGACTTTGAAGGAAAGCCACGTGAAGATGCTCCATATGCAGAGAGAGCTCCTGTCAAGCGACATCCAGACAATCTTCGCATGGACGGTGACTTCTATGCTCCAACACCTGGAGATGCGCCTAGAGGTGAGCGTGCTCCCATTAAGAAACATCCTGACAATCTTAGGATGGCTGGAGACTTCGAAGGAAAGCCTCGAGAAGATGCCCCATATGCCCAAAGAGAACCTGTCAAGCGACATCCAGACAATCTTCGCATGGATGGAGACTTCTATGCTCCAAAACCTGGCGAGGCTCCTCGAGGGGAACGTGCTCCTGTCAAGAAACATCCAGACAACCTTAAGATGGTTGGAGACTTCGAAGGAAAGCCTCGAGAAGATGCTCCTCATGCTCAACGAGAACCTGTCAAGAAACACCCCGACAACCTTCGCATGGATGGAGACTTCTATGCTCCAACACCTGAAGATGCTCCACGCGGAGAACGAGCACCCGTCAAGCGGCATGTTGACAACCTCCGCATGACGGGAGACTTCCAAGGCAAAGAAGAAGAATACACGGTCGTGCGTGGAGAGAGAGTACAGGTGACCAGAAGGGAGGATAACCTGCGAATGGAGGGAGAGTTCATCGGCAAGGAGTACGAACAAATCACAACCGGAGAACGAGCCACAATCAAGAGGCAGGAAGATAACCTTCGAATGGAAGGGGACTTTACGGGAAAGCCTCGCGAGGATGCGCCACACGCCGAGAGGGCCCCTGTCAAGAAACACCCCGACAACCTCAGAATGGATGGGAAGTTCTATGCACCGACTCCAGAAGAGGCTCCACGAGGTGAGCGTGCTCCCGTCAAGAAACATCCCGACAACCTTAAGATGGCCGGGGACTTTGAAGGTAAACCCCGTGAAGATGCTCCACATGTACAAAGGAGCCCCGTCAAGAAACATCCAGACAATCTTACAATGGACGGAGAGTTCTATGCACCAAAGCCCGGAGAAGCCCCACGAGGGGAACGTGCTCCTGTCAAGAAACATCCTGACAACCTAAGGATGACTGGAGATTTCGAAGGGAAACCACGCGAAGACGCACCATATGCTGAAAGGGCCCCGGTCAAGAAACATCCTGACAATCTCAGAATGGACGGCGACTTCTATGCACCAAGGCCTGAAGACGCTCCCAGGGGTGAACGAGCCCCAATCAAGAAACATCCCGACAACCTCAAAATGGCAGGTGATTTCGTCGGCAAGCCACGGGAGGATGCTCCCCATGTGCAAAGAGTTGAAGGCAAAAGACATCCAGACAACCTTTACATGGAGGGCGACTTTATTGCTCCCACACCTGAAGAAGCTCCGCGCGGCGAGCGTGCGCCTGTCAAACGGCACGTCGATAATCTACGCATGACCGGAGAATTCCAGGGTAAAGAAGAGGAGTACATGGTTGTTCGAGGAGAGAGGGTTGATGTAATTCGGCGTGAAGACAATCTGCGTATGGAAGGAGAGTTTATCGGCAAGGAATATGAGCAGGTTACAGTGGGAGAACGAGCAACTGTTAAGAGACATCCTGATAACCTTCGCATGGTTGGAGACTTTGAGGGTAAGCCACGTGAAGATGCTCCTTATGCAGAGAGAGCTCCTGTCAAGAGACATCCAGACAATCTTCGTATGGACGGTGACTTCTATGCTCCAACACCTGGAGATGCCCCTAGAGGTGAGCGTGCTCCCATTAAGAAACATCCTGACAACCTTAAGATGGTTGGAGACTTCGAAGGAAAGCCTCGAGAAGATGCTCCTTATGCCCAGAGAGAACCTGTCAAGAAACATCCCGACAATCTTCATATGGATGGAGACTTTTATGCTCCAATTCCTAGAGACGCTCCACGAGGAGAACGTGCTCCAGTCAAGAAACATCCTGACAACCTTAAGATGGTTGGAGACTTTGAAGGAAAGCCTCGAGAAGATGCTCCATATGCACAAAGAGAACCTGTCAAGAAACATCCCGATAATCTCCGCATGGATGGTGACTTCTATGCTCCATTACATGAAGATGCTCCACGAGGTGAACGTGCTCCAGTCAAGAAACATCCTGACAACCTTAAGATGGTTGGAGACTTTGAAGGAAAGCCTCGAGAAGATGCTCCATATGCACAAAGAGAACCTGTCAAGAAACATCCCGATAATCTCCGCATGGATGGTGATTTCTATGCTCCATTACATGAAGGTGCTCCACGAGGGGAACGTGCTCCTGTCAAGAAACATCCTGACAACCTTAAGATGGTTGGAGACTTTGAAGGAAAGCCACGTGAAGATGCTCCATATGCAGAGAGAGCTCCTGTCAAGCGACATCCAGACAATCTTCGCATGGACGGTGACTTCTATGCTCCAACACCTGGAGATGCGCCTAGAGGTGAGCGTGCTCCCATTAAGAAACATCCTGACAACCTTAGGATGGCTGGAGACTTCGAAGGAAAGCCTCGAGAAGATGCTCCTCATGCTCAACGAGAACCTGTCAAGAAACATCCAGACAATCTTCGAATGGATGGTGATTTCTATGCTCCATTACATGAAGGTGCTCCACGAGGGGAACGTGCTCCTGTCAAGAAACATCCTGACAACCTTAAGATGGTTGGAGACTTTGAAGGAAAGCCACGTGAAGATGCTCCATATGCAGAGAGAGCTCCTGTCAAGCGACATCCAGACAATCTTCGCATGGACGGTGACTTCTATGCTCCAACACCTGGAGATGCGCCTAGAGGTGAGCGTGCTCCCATTAAGAAACATCCTGACAATCTTAGGATGGCTGGAGACTTCGAAGGAAAGCCTCGAGAAGATGCCCCATATGCCCAAAGAGAACCTGTCAAGAAACATCCCGACAATCTCCGCATGGATGGTGATTTCTATGCTCCATTACATGAAGGTGCTCCACGAGGGGAACGTGCTCCTGTCAAGAAACATCCTGACAACCTTAGGATGGTTGGAGACTTCGAAGGTAAGCCTCGAGAAGACGCTCCCTATGCAGAGAGAGTTAAGGGTAAGAAACACCCAGACAATCTTCACATGGAAGGAGATTTCGTCGCTCCTGAACCAGAGGAGGTTCGTCGTGGAGAACGAGCTCCCATAAAACGACACGACGACAACCTTCGCATGACTGGAGAATTCCACGGGAAGGAAGAGGAGTACAGGGTTGTTCGAGGGGAGCGAGTTGATGTAGTTCGACGTGAGGACAACCTGCGCATGGAAGGGGAGTTCATTGGCAAGGAATACGAACAAGTTACCAGGGGAGAGAGAGCCCCCGTGAAGAAACACCCAGACAACCTGCACATGGATGGCGTATTCTATGCTCCGACACCAGAAGATGCTCCGCGCGGTGAGCGTGCTCCAGTCAAGAAACATCCTGATCATCTGAGGCCGGAGGGTGACTTCGTCGGTCGCCCAAGGGATGAAGAGCTCCTCTACGGAGACAGAGCACAAATCAAACGTCACGAAGATAACCTCCGCATGGAAGGTGAGTGGGCGGGCCAGTCAAGCACACACTATGATTACCCTGTAGTCTCTGGAATCCGCAGTGAGGTTCATCGACGTGCTGATAACCTGAGGCAGGAGGGTGAATTTGTGGGCAAAACACAGTTTACTGATGATTACCAGCTCTACCAGACGCAGCGAGCCCAGACAATAAAACACACCGACAACCTTTCCATCGAGGGCAAATACCACCTCGACACCCTACAGAAAGATGAATATAAGGTCCACAAGGGAGTTCGAGCCGAAATCACGAAGCACAGTGACAACTTGCGCATGGAGGGAGAGTTTGTCGGACGCCAGCAAGATAAAGTCCATTTAAAGGGAGAACGCGCTTCCGTTGTTCACCATCCCGATCACCTTCGCACCGATGGGGAATTCGAGGGTAAACCGGTTGAGGAAGCTCCTCGTGGAGAGCGAGCACCCATCAAGAAACACCCGGACAACCTAAAGATGGAAGGAGCATTCGAAGGGAAACCCCAGGAAAGTCCTCTGAAAGGTGAGCGCGCTACGGTTAAGAAACACGAAGATTCACTCAAGATGGAGGGAAGCTTCGAAGGGCGTAGGAAGTCTGCAGTTACCAAAGGAGAGAGAGCCGAGGTCAGAAGGCACTCCGACAATCTCCGAATGGAAGGGGACATGACCTTTACGAAGGAAGAATCGGCTGTCAGAGGTGAAAGAGCAGAAATTTCTAAGCATACTGACAACCTCAGAATGGAAGGGGATCTTGAAGTAACGAAAACAACCTTCGCTACTAAAGGAGAGAGAGTAGATATAAAGAAACACGAAGACTCTCTGAAACTTGAAGGAGATATGCTCATCACCAAAAAGGAAATGGCAACAAAGGGAGAGAGGGCAGAGATTACAAAGCACGAAGATCACTTGAAGACTGGCGGAGAATTTGAAGGCAAGAAGAAAACGACCGTGCTAAAGGGAGAACGAGCCGAAATCAAGAAGCACAAAGATAATCTGAAAATGGAAGGAGACCTCACTATCGAAAAGAAAACGTCAGTCGTCAAAGGAGAGAGAGCTACCATAAAAAAGCACGAAGATTCGCTTAAAATGGAAGGCAAGTTTGAAGGAAGAAGGAAATCTACCACATTCGGCAAAGGTGAGAGAGCAGATGTGAAGAAACCAAAGGACAACCTCAAGCAAGAGGGCGAATTCTCCGGAACTCGCAAGACTACAGTTGTCAAGGGCGAGAGAGCTGAAGTTAAGAAACATGGAGACAACTTAAAAATGGAAGGAAAACTGGAAGTATCAAAGGAGACTAAGGTTGTCACAAAGGGAGAGCGAGCGGAGATCAAGAAACACGAAGACCATCTGAAAATGGAAGGCAGCTTTGAAGGCAGGAGAAAGAGCGCGTCGACTTTCAAAGGAGAACGTGTTGAAATCAGAAAGCACGAAGATAATTTGAAGATGGAAGGGAAGTTTGAAGGGTTCCAGAGGACAAGCACGCCCACCAAAGACGGCGTAAAGAGAAATGAAACCTTCAGAGTCAAGGGAGAGAGAGCACAAGTAAAGAAATACGAAGACAATTTGAAGATTGAGGGTGAGTTTTACAGCCAGTCACCCGATGTCAGTCCAATCAAAGGAGACAGAGCCGATGTAAAGAAACCAAAAGACAATCTTTCAGTTACCGGCAAATTTGAGGGGCGACCTAAGGATGCATCAGGAGTGGGTGAAAGGCCGCCACCATACAAATATGATGACAACCTCAAAATGGAAGGTGACTTTGAGGGACGTAGGAAGGGCTCACCAGGAAAAGGAGAACGCCTTCCCCAGAAGAAACATCCAGATAACCTCAAACTTGAAGGTGATGTTGAAGGACGCTCCAAAGACAGTCCTGGAGTGGGAGAGCGTCTTCCTCAGAAGCGGTATCCAGACAATCTAAAAATGGAAGGCAGTTTCGAAGGCAAGCCAAAAGAGAGCCCAGGGGCAGGTGATCGCCCAGGACAGAAGAGGTATCCTGATAATCTGAGACCCGAAGGGGACTTTGAAGGACGCCCAAGAGGCAGCCCTGGAGCTGGTGACCGTCTTCCACAGAAACGTTACCCAGACAACCTCAGAATTGAAGGCGACTTCGAGGGGAGACGCCGCTCTTCTGCAGTCAAAGGAGAAAGAGTCTCTCCAACTAAGCATGAAGATTCCTTGAGACTTGAGGGAGAGTTCAGCGCATCAAGAAGGGAGAGCAGCATGATAAACGGAAAGGTCGAGACGCAACAGACGCAAGACATTGCTGCAGCCGGAAGCAGCACAAGAACCCGGCGCGACACAGTTGTGCTGAAATCTGGAGAATCGGTAGCCACCAAAAAGGAGGAATCAACATCGCTCCAGAAGTCTAGCTCAGATAAAACCGATTCCAGCTCACACAAAGATGTAAAAACGATCGAGTCATACACTGCTGACGGCCGCAAAGTTACGAGGGTCATTACTAAAGAAAGCCGAGAGACCAAGTCAGCGACGCGGGCAGAATCTAGAGCCACAAGTGTGAAGACAACTTCTGAGCAGCGGAAGATCTCCTCCGCCGAAGCCAAAATAGAATCTTCGAGTACATCTGAGTCTAAGGAATCATCGACCGCCGGCTCTGTTACACACAAATCAAAGGCAAAGTCTCCACAGCCCGTAACCTCGCCTACAACACCCACAGGCCGAGGTCGACATAACCAGTCCTCCTTCTCCCTTGCCGAAGACGAGAGTGTCAAAATGGAAACTAAATCACGTTCCAGCGGTGTTCACAGGACATCCTCCAGTAGTCAGATAAGCCTAGATGCAAAATTAGAGTCATCAGCATCCACACGAGAAATGGCCTCATCTCTACGCCAAGCAGACGCCCTGGATCTTCGGGGCGGCAGTAAATCGGAGGCGACCCACGGAATAAGTCACACGACCCACGCCGCAGGTAGCACGACCCACGGCGTAAGTCACTCGTCCCACATAGCGGGCAATACCCAGGAAGAATACCGCAAATGGTCCGCGAATCACCAGCAGCAGAGTGAACAACGGAGAGTGTCCAGCAGCACCCGGACGGAGCAGAGAGTCTCGAGAGGACGTGGCAACTCCTCCTCCATCACCTTCCACTCTGAGTACGATCCCTGGCGAGACGCGACCATCACCCGACGGGGAGAGTGGCAGATCGTAACCCCGTGCCCAGCTTCCCTACTGGAGACCAACTCCTCGCCCTACAAACCCACACACACCGCCAAAGAACACAAATTCTATCTCCCTGTCGTCGAGTGAAGAGCTCCTGTAGCAAGACGTGGAAATGACCTGTGAATTTTACCTTTATATATATATATAGTGAAGAAAACTGACAATATATTTATCCGACGACCGTTAAGGTCTTGCATATGTTTCATTGTTTTCAACGCACAGTAATGCTCATTTCAACCTGTGATGTAACCGCCTTAATGACCGACTCCAGTGTTTAGACGATCTAAAAACAAAAAAGCTTCAAACTGTGATGACTTGAATTAGATGAAAGTGACGGACTAAGACTCCGAGTCTACCTAATCAGCCATCATGACAGCCATTTATAGTAGTACTAACGTAGTAGTTTACGACTGACGAAGGACATCACAGATTTGCTACTTATTTTTATATACTTAGGATAAGAGTATAATTTTCTAATCAAAAGAGATACGAAGACAATAATGATGTGTGCTTCTATATTAATTATGGTTTAGTGATTGAAAGGGATATATTTTAGTCACGTCCTGTAGTGTTAATATTACATGTAGTCACCCGACAGGCGGTGCTCTCGATCTGCTCTCGTCTGTTGAGATAGGGGACATCTCTTGACAGATGACAGTAGATGGCACCTGCCTGCCTCTTTGCCTCTGCCTAGGCCCAGCCTTGGCCTAAGGCAGACGGCTCGGCCCTTGCCAATGTTGTGACCGGCCGACTCAGCTGGTTGGCCCGGCCTCTTGCCCACTGCGGGTTCCCTTGCTGCGTCAAGGACCCGCTCGGCTATAGCTTTCTCAAAATGGTGCTTGGTTGTGTTACATAGTTTTATTTTAGAAAGGAAAAAAAATAATAATAGTCTCTGCGTCTATGCATTTTAGAGCATTTTATGTTATGAATCTCATGTTTACCACTCTGTTCTCCTATGACTCTTTGAAACGATGTGATAACTGTTAGGTGAGTTATCTTCATGTTGAAGCGAGGCATGAGTCTCGTCTACCTTTATGTTTGGAGCGAGACATGAGTCTCGTCTCCGAGTCCGTTGGTGCCATAGTCAGCTGAGAGGCGAGGATGTCAGGTCTCGCCGCCATCGAGTGTTCACAACAGCGACGGGCAGCAGCATACCCAAGCTTGAGACAAGGCAATAAATCTAAATTTATTGATCCTGAGTCTGTTTAAGTGCCCTGGGAAAAACGAAACCTTTATAAATTCTCCTCTACAACACTAATCCCTGAAGGTCATGTCTTCTATATTTTTTTCTTTCTTTCTTTCCTCCGTACACACAACCACGCGCACAAAACACGTCGTCTGCTTGCACAGCTCCACGCGTGCCGTACAGTTTCATCATTGCACAGTTATGGTTAAACCTTATATCTCACATGATTTTATGTGCATCACTTATGTGTGTATATAGTTCCTAACCGCGACATTCCAAAACTCACAAAAGCCGTCATGTTTTAAGGAAGACAAAAAAAGAAAAATTCCGTCCTACATCTTCCATCCAGCTGCGGTACGAGATATTCATCTCCCAACGGTCAAACCTCATGCATCAGGCAGCCACAGACTATATTCCTCTGTGCAACATTTTTTTTCTTAAAAGATGTCTCGGGTTTTGTGACTTTTGCAATGTACGTTTTCTTATATATTTTTTTTTCCTGATTTCTTTCTTTTCTTTTTTTTTAAATGATTATTATTTCCTGCGATTCCGATTTGTTTCCCTGATTTTCGCCTCTTCAAGTCTTGGGTTTGAGATGTTAACCGCTTCGTGGTCTCGCTCAGCTACGAAGCGTCGCTTCCTGCAACGCGCACACTGGAAGTTGCTTGTTTCTGTGCTTAATGTTATCATGTAACATTTATGAAGGAATCAAATGTGATATTACCGTTAGCCCAACAATAAAGTGCTTGCTTGTTTCCTCTTTAGTATGCTTGAGTACCTTCATTCTTCCCGCAAAGGAAGTACAGTAGACTTCTTTATTTTTCATGGTATATTTGATTTCTTATTATTATTTTTTTTTTGGCATAAATTTCATTGGCATGGCTATGAGCATTGCTGAATTATTTTATGTAAAATGTCCCATTCTTAACTTTCTACTTCCCACCTCGACCTGCGTATACCGGAGGTAAAACAGGAGAGAGTAGCTGTGATTTCTCAAACACAAGAAAGCAGGCCACTGCTCCACAGAAAAATAAAGTTATTTCTTAACAAATACTGAAAGCACTGATCCATCATGGAGGAGGAGAAAGAAATCAGACATAGACCCCATGAGCACGGTGAGAACAACCCTTGGGTATGATGAGCATTACCCTTTGACCTGACCCCTTAAGAATCAGGTCAAAGGTCATGCCATGCTACTACCCAAGGGCCATCCCGTCGTGCTACGGGGGGTTTAAGTACAGGTTAGATGTCTGGAGTGAAGGTCGGTGGAATCGAACACAGGAAAAAATCATCCCTACGAGCCATGAGAATATGTAATTGACGTGGCAAAAAACGGTACACGAAATTCATGGAGTTTTATACATGAAAGATCACATCTCTAAAATGTGACAGGTAAGGTCAGTGCTTCTAAACGTAAGTAGATCACGGCTGCCATGAACAAAATTACTTAAAATAGAACAAAACCTAACGTAAAAAAAAAAAATAAATAAAATCTAGTCACACACGACAAATGCAAACCCCCACACCTCACAACTATGAAAACATTTTCAATTTTCGACCGTCGCATCTCTTTCCTTGACAATATGGTCAAGAGAATCACACGCAGTAAGTTTACGTACGGTGGTGCACACAAAGAAACCTATTCTATACTCTACAACAACACATATCAAGTAGATGTACACGTGAACCGACGACCCATTACCCTGGGGAACCACACCTGCCGGCCAATGACCAAAGGTATCCCATGAGAGTGACGTTTGACAAATTACAAAAGAGGAGATGCAAGCCCGATATATTTCTGCACTTGATGCCCCACGAGCAAGATACAACTACGAGTCATCCTTGGTTAATAATACCATGCTGGTATATCCAATCATCCTCCTGAGCCAGACGGTACAACCCCGAGCACGACGGTACGACCCTTGATCACGAAGGTACACCCTTTTTGACCTCGAATGTACAACCTTTTTGAGCATAAGGGTGCGGTGGTCTGACCCTTGACCTGACCCGGAGCTGGTCTGGGTGAGGGCACGGCCATCATAACCAAGGGTCGTATTGTCGTGCCCAAAGGATTAAGATTAAACCATGAACCCTCGACTACAGCAATAATATATATATATATATATATATATATATATATATATATATATATATATATATATATATATATATATATATATATACTATGGAAAAATCATAACTTTTACAACGACTCTCCGATAACAGAAACTTAACAGATTTCCCCGACAGCTCTCGTCACTAAACCCGCTTCATACACACATACGTAAGACACACTCTCCTTCCATTATGCGTGACTCTGCTAGTGTTGCTAAGTAGCGTTGGCGCCCGGGGATGTATATAATGATAATCACACAGGTATTAACCACACTGAAGGCCGTCCTGAGCAGGAGTCATCCTCGTGACTCACATGGCCGCGTTTACACTCCTTTTTTTTTTTTTAAACTCTTTGGCCTACATTTTTCCTGTGGTATATGACGTGATACCCACACAACACACGACCTACTAGCAAACTTTGATGCATATCCACCGTACTGACATCTTCTCTGGACAAGAACTCTGCGACACTGGAACGCTGAAAGTTCGTCAATATCCATGATTTCCCCCACATTTCAAAAACTCCAAGTTCTTTAACACTTACCTCGCCGTCTTTCCACACTTAGACACAGCATGAGCCAGTAACTTTCCCCAGCATCTCTAGCATCTAATGACCCTTGAGAATATCCCTCATGTAATCAAAGCTCTCAATTCATCCCGTTATGTTGTCCGTCCGAAAATTCACGTTGATCCACATTCAGTGCCTCTTCTTATTTTCCCGAGCCATTTTACAACTCCATCTTCACCTCAGGCCACAGTCACTCAGGCTGGTCCGTTCGTGCTCCTCCACACCACAACATTTCCCTCTGCCTCTTAGACACTCCCCACCCTCCGCTGTACAAGTCTGCACCTTTCACCACGTGTCGTCCATACCACACTATCATCATCATTTCTCTCCATCTCGCATTTCCAGCTACTCTGTTTCTACCTGCTACTCTCATCACATACATCGTAAAGGACAACTTTACTAGCTGTCGTTATTGAAGCCCTCGCACTCCACGCACCCAACCTTAACTTTATTTTTTTATTTTTCAATAATGACCCGAGCCACGTTCACCCACTCTATGACAAGATCATCATCCATCAAAAGGCTCCAGCTTAGTCTGCACAGAGCACTACATGGGATTATGTTACCTTGTACACCAACTATATACGATAAAGCTGTGTATTACATGTATGTGATAACGAGTATTCAAGTAACATGTGAATGAACCCCAGTTCATAGAGTAAAACGCCAGGTAAACAATATGAATGTGAAAAGTAGATTGAATAACCTGTCACAAACACGAGTGAATAACATGCACGTAGTCAGTCTAAAAGAATAACTCGCATTTGATAAACATGACCTAACCTAATATCCTATATGTACAAACCCTGAGTGAATAAAGTACATGTGCTGAACCTGATTAAATAACCTACATATACAGAAAACAGTCAACACTGCATGCATGAGTCCACCCCCTCCTCTAACAACCCAACGGCAAATATCGTTCACGATGCGATAAAACCTGAAATGATCACATCCGCATTTACTAAATCCTCAGTGATCAATATCACGCTATGTATACGGGAGCGCTCGTGACAAGGGGTATGTATAATTCATGTGGTTAAGTTATCTACCATCCACTTCACGTGGTTATCTACCATCCACTTCACGTGGTTAAGTTATCTACCATCCTCTTCACGTGGTTATCTACCATCCACCTCACGTGGTTATCTACCATCCACTTCACGTGGTTAAGTTATCTACCATCCTCTTCACGTGGTTATCTACCATCCACCTCACGTGGTTATCTACCATCCACCTCACGTGGTTATCTACCATCCACTTCACGTGGTTAAGTTATATACCATCCTTTTCACGTGGTTAAGTTATCTACCATCCTCTTCACGTGGTTATCTACCATCCTCTTCACGTAGTTATCTACCATCCTCTGGCGAGGCTGAGGAGAGGAACCTACACCGAGACGATCCCGAGGAGGGAGGTGATAGGGCTGTTCACCCTCCCTCCGCATCATCAACGACACCAAGCCCCTACTGCTTGCTCCCTCCCTTGCGAGGAGGAGGAGGAGGAGGAGGAGGAGGAGGAGGAGCCAAGTGTACACACTAAACACAGAAAAACGATATTTCCCTCAAGAGTGCAACAACATACGTGACACTGCGGCACAACAAGAATTCTGGCGACGTCAAATAATGCACAACCGCGTGCACACATCCATGCTAGCGCAAACATACAACAACAGAGTGCCAAGAATTCCACATTCTTTAAAGCAATCAAAGACGATCTTACGTAACGCTCCAAAATGTATGCTTGGGCACACGCCAGTCAAGGGAAAGCCGATAAATCCCAGTTTACTAAGCCAGATCAGGTACTTACAGACTTCATCCATTAACTCACGCACATCCTTAAGGTCCAGGGAAATAAAGTGAAAAATATAGCCTTCCACACTTACGAAAATACTTTTTCCCATTTTTTCAGTATACTCACTAAGCTGATTCGTCGAGAAAACATATCACTATTAATAAAGAACATACACACAAATATATATTCTCTTTGACATAAAACAGGCGGGGGGAACCTTCCCAAGCACTTAAGAGTTAATAAAACACGACAGTAACATTAAACAGACAAGTTAGAAATGCCAATGTCGTCAAAACAAACCCACACACACACACACACACACACACAAATTAGATATATATAAATATCTTATATATATATATATATATATATATATATATATATATATATATATATATATATATATATATATATATATATACAAACGAATAAAATACATGACCACAGTTTTCGAAACGTATCGTTTGCTTGGTCAGGAAGTCTGCCAGCTACTGTGCCAGACCCTTCCGTGTGCTCTGAATCAATTCCTGTGATAACCATCATATCTCTATTACACCTTTTATCAAATCCTTTGGGCACGACGTGCGACCTCTGAACACACCCCGAGGTACCTAAGGGTAGTACCCTTGTGCTCCGGGGGTTAAATAAAAAGTATATGGCAAAGGTCTAATGATCATGAAAAGGCACGTTGAGAGAACGTGGAAGATAGCGACGTGCCTATTAGGGAAAAAGTATGGGCGCTGCAAGTCCCTAGTGAACACCTGAATGACACGACTCTCCTACTAGAAACGTATACATGAATCCGACTTTGAAGTCGACTTTTGTCTTCTGATTGCATTTTTTGCAAGTCATGATAAATACATAATAGAAATGTAGTACGGAAAACGAGGACATTACTTGGCAAGATCAATGTTAAGAATCGTTAAAATTACTGATGCACGTTTTACCCTTATCATATTTAATACTAAAAAAGAATTCGTTTTTGGCAATCTTTGCAGACAAAGCCGTAAGTTCAAAACTTCATTCAACATAAAATCTAAAGACAATTTATTCGTCTTTACTCATTCTTGGTAAAATCTTATATGAGATAAATCTTAGTGACATTGTTTAAACGTCTTATCAACGACCTATACCACAGCCTTTAATAAAAGTAGCACTGAGTCTCGACCACTGAAATCTGACCCTACATGGAATTTCAAAATGGAGTTAAGAAAATATATATATATATATATATATATATATATATATATATATATATATATATATATATATATATATATATATACCAAAATATCTACATATACACAAGTGTTATGCTGCTAAAAATTCGAGTATTTCTAAAATGCAAATACTATCAAATGGGAGAGACTTGCAACCATTAAAAAAAAGCTAATCCTGTCAAGAGAGAAATTATTCTTAAAGTAATTCTTAGAGTAGTTACATTTCATCTATATATTACATTAGTTTGTTGATATAATTCTTCCTTTCAGGAAAGATCTGCCAATTTTCAAAGCGTCGTCGTGGATGTCTTTATTCACTTTCCTAATGCACAGTAAATCGTTTATTTTACCAATATGTTTCGAAGTATGCAACTGTTGCCGTTTAATGCACCCCTACGAACACAGAATGGCATATATATATATATATATATATATATATATATATATATATATATATATATATATATATATATATATATATATATATATATATATATATATAACATCAAATCAGAGTGAGTGATCAAATCAGTATTCCTTATTTCATTATTCATCCTCACGTCTCGCGCGCAATCCAATGTTTATAGAGTGTAGCGTTGAGTCTATGGGAAGCATACCGTCCATCATTTAGAGTGACTCTGATAGGTTGCTGTTATCATTAAACGAGCGGAACTTTCAAAACCATGCTAAGCTGTTGTACGTACCCCATGTTATCATAATCTTACGAATTCCTTGAGATGATTCGTTAGCAAAGCCTCAGCTCAGTACTCAGGGCTGCTTGGGAAATCTGAGTCGGTAATTTGTTTTGAATTTCAGAAATTAGTCCAAAATAAATCAAGTAATATAAATAAACACTTCTTGTAACAACTGGCGCATTATGTTCCAGAAAATTTCCTAGATAAGGAAGAAGAGATTGTAGGTATCTGTGATTCCTATCTGGTTAATAATGATCCTCCTTGCATTTTGAGATGTTTGGATTGGCCAGTGTTCTTCCCTGCCTTAATAAGGAATCAAACGTTATAATTCTAAGAATTAAGATATAATTTCTTTTTTTCTGCATGGAATTTGGTAACATGTAAACTGAATTCCATCTGGTCTACCGTCATCAACCTCCCTATAATACGCATGTTTCCAGTGCCATGACCTGCCATAGAAACATTAGCCTTTCGTTATCAAGGGGAAAAAAAATAATCCCATAACACAATGACCCAGGAATCTGTGCGGGGATACCACCACTCAAAAACGGGAGGTCAAACTTTGCGGGATGGCCTTACGTCGATTCTTCCTAGTTTGTGACTGACCTTGTTATTCTATAGCGCACACATACGTGACTTGACTACTGATCAGTTCAAATCGCCAGGCTCCCTTGTGATGCATCACTGTCTTGCTTTTGTGCATGAGATGAATTAATGAGATTTGTTTTACAAACATCGATGCTTTCAAAAGAAACAAAAAATATACGATCAAACGATTAAGGAAATGCCAGGCTAAAATCAGAGACGCACGGTCTGATCATTATAAAAAATTTCGGAGAAGTCTTCTCGTGGAGAACCACAATCCTACTGGCCTCAGAAGTGTCTGTGCGTCCTTTCTCGCACGTGCCTTTTGTGAGTGTGTGTGTGTGTGTGTGTGTGTGTGTGCTTCCAAACTAACCAGCGTAAATACCGAAAAAAAAAAAAAGGTAGCCCTCCCTATCTTCCTTCCCTAACTGTTCCCCCGGGCAAATTACAAGAATGAACCAATTAATGCTAGGACGCTACACATCATCTACAAGTTTTGATATCGGAATTATACTGACGTAAATAATGTCCAAGGTATAATTATACAAGTCTAATCAACCAACCTTGCCAAATTCCCAACCAGGAGGCTCCGCTCCAGCCTAGCCTTAACCATTGTAACCCTAAACAGGTGACAATGTCTATTATATAAATGATATCTATAGTGTAGTTCTGTAAATGCCATACCAATCAAAATGATCTAATGAAATTCAAAACTAGGGAAGAGCACTTAATCGTCTGGGGAAAAAAAGCACTCAAAAATATCTATGTATATCCTATCCAGGTTGAGTAGTGAACCATTTTCTTTTCTATTTTACACCTAATCAGCATTTTCCTTGATCCTCTTTTAACAAATATAAATGATACTACTATATACCTTCGAAACTTAAGCAGATGTAAAATAACCTACCGTAATGCTTTCAAATTCCATCTATGCTTTTCAGATGAGCGCAAAATGTGACTAATATAAGAATGGCATCTACTCTGAAATAATAATAATAATAATAATAATAATAATAATAATAATAATAATAACAATAATAATATACATGTGTGTAAAGCCTATCTAGAATGATTGGTTAGCTACTGGGGTTTTAGGCATATTGATTGCCAAGGTCATTGAGTCCTTCAAGTTGTAACACCCAATCGAAAATCTTGAACACCTGCAAGTGCTCAAGATCTTTCCCACACTGATTACGCTCTCCTATGGCTTGTTGACGATGGATCTGTAAAATCAACTCAAGCTTCTCTTTACACAAATGTAAACTACTAACCTTATACTGGCCGACATACGAAATGTTGACACGGAAGTAGCTTCTAAACGATTTTTTTCACACGAGAGTCGGACGTTGCGACAGAATCACTGCTACCACAGAAACATCTGAAATTGAAGTTGTACTTAGACTGGGCATACTTACTGGGCAAAGTGATAGTGAGCGTTCTTTGAGGTCATTATACACTTCGTACCTAGAAATCTTTCTCCGCATATCTGCCTGAATACTCCGGTAAACCGGTAGTGACAAAACTATAAACATTTATATAAATCAAAGATCATGCTTACTAATCAAATCAAGCATCGAATAATTCATAAATCAAATGCAATTAAATACCAAAATTTCAGTAAGATGGGGAAGGTGGCAGAGAGAGAAATATTAAGAAATCTTATCATACACAGCTTCGAGCGTCAGTCAAACTGCCTTTTCAAATTAGTAGGTAACGTATGACTGAAAGGAACAACGTTTTAGGTTCTTCGACGCCATGAAAACGCTTTTTATGATATTTCCCAAATGCCTTACATCTGCGCTTGGCTGTCTACGGGGAAGGTGATGGCAGGGTATAAGCCCTGATGGGGCAAGTGGAAGGACTCCTACGCTGTATGAAAGGAGACTACTTACCTATCTACCGACTTACGAAAAAATTCTGCCAAAAGGTAGGGCTAGAGTTTCAGGTTTAAAGGAAGAGCGTTATAACGGAGGCACTGATTATCAAAGAGGTAGTGATGACGATACAGGAGTAGTCAAGAGTTCATAAGCACGAAATTAACTAAGCATAAGCTGAATTCAAATGAGTCGGCATATTTCAAAGTGATGCTCAGCAAGACTGACATGATACAAAAATTACAAGAAATCTTAAAAGATATTATTCGGTATTGTATCAAGGTTTGATTTAATGCATTCTAAGCTTCCTTGACGTGATACGTTTTTTTGCCCGCGGAGCAAGGTTAAAAGGGCGATCCCTCCAGTCCGTGCGACAGTCACGAAAAATACTCGATCGACACGAGGTAAGCAGACATAATTAATGATATAATATTTCTTCCCTTATAAAACGTGCTTTATTGCTCTAAAATCTGCGCTTTGATAGTTACAGTATCTTGTTACTGATAATAAACCCAGAAAAAAATATATACTGAACTTTGATCATAATGAAATACCTTCTAGCGTACAATGATTACTTGGAAAGTTGCTTGGTTTAATGTATTCTCCCCGGATAAAATGAAGTTCGTTTTCAAGTTAGTAAGTTTACCGTTTATGATGCTTCACTAGTGATCAGTGAAAAAGTTTTCTTGCATTTGGGATGAAACATGACCATAGGTGACAGCTCTTTGGAAGTTGCTAAGTAGTTCAGTTTCCCTGTGTTGTTTGCAACGTTGTTCTCGTGTAGAAAGATAATCAACCCGACCCTTTTTGTTGTTTTGCACTGCAACTTCAGTAAGTGAAGCTAATCAGATTCATAAAACTTCAAATGAAAAAAGAACAGCATTCTAGTTAGTATGATGAAGATGGACTTCTGAAACAAAAAATCGACAAGGGAAAATAATTTGATCATGATTATGGGAAGGAAAGCTTGTGCTACTGGGCTGTTTCTATTTCTTTTTCTTTACGAGTACATTAAATAACTCAGCGTATCACGTGCATTCATAAATGTCATCCAAGCTTCTTAAAAAAGAGATGAGAGAAAAACAGCCTTTTACGCTTCCTTACATCATGAGCGCTCTACAATCATTTAGCTAAACAACAGTACACAGCTAAAGAATTCAGTATCGCTAACTACTGGTTTGACAGCTACTTGATATGATGGTCTGAAGTATATAATTTTGCAATCATTTCTCAGTTACGTACGTGTATTTCTTCTAGCAGTGTGAAAGAGCGTACATACGGCAAGTGATGCAGCAAAACAAACAAAATATGAAGCAACACGAGTGTAAAACTCTCTCCCCGTAGAGTAGAAAAAGGTAATCGCAGTAAGGGAAATATGGTTACCATTTCGAAGATGATGGTGAATATGTTGGTAATCCTCCAATATTATGTCGACATTCGTGGAGAACAGAGCCTACAGCATAGGTGAAGTTGATCGTCTCCTTCGAATATCCTAGTGGCCGACAAGGAAAACAACACCAATGGTAAGCCTGATAACCGTAAACACTGCGTTTTGATTTTTTGCATCAATTTTCTAAGGACCGTCATTTCTCTCAGCGTGCCCTGTCACAGATGCATATATACCAGAGCACCCATGTTTTCCTCTTCCTTTTCAATGTTTTCTTGCTACATGAATCATCTATATGGTCTAAACGATGATGTCTTATATTCTCTATAAGAAACTTTTCGGGCAGGTGTCCAAAGAAGAACAAGAATTACAGACTCGACGATCAAACTGAAATCACCGCCACCTCCCTTCCAGGATGCTCCTAATGTAAACAAAACATACCAGATGTCTTTAAGAATATGAACATCAATAAAAATTATATACAATTATGTTTTTTGAAATTATGATATTATACTTACATCTTAAAACTAAATTTGATTTCTTGATTGGCTAGCTACTTTATTTTATATTAATATTTTCATCAACAAGTATGGATCTTGACTTGACCAGGGAACTTGACGCAAGCCAATGTCACGATACGTTCGTCTGAGCGATACGTTCTGGGAAAGATGATAACTTGTGGAAAAAACGACAGAAAACGGGGGAGTTGACGGAAAATAATAAGTGCGACGCCGCCTTTACTTTGTATCAATACATCATGGGTTTTGAACATAACATTCTATTCGAAGTATCGGTGATGGATCGTGGTCTACGTTCCATAACTGATTTTGTACAGCACAACTTTCTGTTTTACGTCGTTTTCTATAGTTATAACCTTTACTACGTCAGTTTATGAATCATTTTTCCTCAATCTTCTTTGAGAGGGCAATTTTAGATAAATCGAGCAAACTGTCTCGTGAGGATTACTGTGCCATATCAGAGTTATTCAAAAAGGAAATATTCATATGTGAACGGAATGCCAGTCATGTTTCATCTTTTAACAGCGCCAGTATCTCTGGCATTATCGTTTACTCTGCCGGAAGCTTATCAAATTTTACATAAAAGAAAAAAAAATGCTGCATATACACTCTTCGTGCACGTTGAACCAAAAATATTGGGCATTTTGATTCTTCCACGTACTCCAAGCTCATACGAAAAGTAAGTCGGGCCTGAGAGACGGATGAAGATACATCTGTATGTGCGCAAATATCTGTATGTGTGCATCAATAAGCCCGTATGCTGACGTTCAGCTTATGCATTATTCGCAACATGAACCTATTCTCAGTTCTGGAATAGTCGCGTCGGTTAACAAATTCAGGTCTTTCGCTGACCGTGTGTAGCACGGTACTCGTCAAAACTTGGATTCCTTCGTAGCCGTAGTTTTTTTTTTTCGTTTTCTTCGTAAACTTCCAGTTATGTACGAACACCAAGCCCAAGGTTGCCTCCTCCTGCAGCAGTTTATACCGCATAGGGAAAGCCCCATGGACGTACGGCAGTAGAATTTCGTTAAGGACCTTTTCATACCAAAGGACTCTAATCATTTCCCTGCTACTGACTAAAGCACTACCCTGAAGCTGAAGTAGCCCCTTAATAGGCAACACGAGGCTGTGCAATAACGATAACTCGGGAGGAACATCACTGTGGTCTTTAGGCCTTCATAATATACAAGTTTAAGTTTTGAGCGATGAACCGTCTTCTTCACACCTCTGTATCATCACAAACGTGGATGGTCCTGTAATCATCGCCTCCTGAATATTTCGAGGATCAAATTATCAATTTGTAAATCAGTGCATTCTTCAATGCTCCACTGTTGACCCCAGATGTTTTTCTTGAGTTTTATACGTAAAGCATAACTGGACCCCGATTTCATATAAATATAAGCCTTTCCTGCTTTCTGG
>NC_092252.1:8369611-8462111 GCF_036320965.1 Panulirus ornatus | reverse complement strand
GTAAGGTATCAGTATTCCTCATCTCTCAAATTCCTCTTCTTACAGTGGTCGACCTGGGCGGCTGCGATTTCGGAAAATGCGAACTTTATCCCCTGATATGGCAGCTACTCAAAGGTCCTCGAGTACTAGCTTTAAAGATCCAGTTGGGGGTGGGGGGGTTCGGTGAGGGAGGGGGGACAGGAGCAACTGGTGGTGGGTACCGGGAGATGGCGCGTTAGTCTGCCGAGCGCCATCGCCGAGGAAGGGTGTTAAAGGTGAGCTGTTACGGTAGTTTGCTGTTCAATGTGCTCTGCCTAGGTTTTGTGGTGATCTTACGCCTGAACTAAGCACGTGTATGTCAAATGCAAACTTTCGATTGGTGACAGTGTGCTTCGTTATTCCTAGAGGTATGTCTTTACATAAGTGGCGTCTTCTGAGTATTCAGTTGGTGCTTTAAATCATCTTTAGTCAGTCAGCATATATCTTTCCCCTAATTGAATACATAAGTATGATGAATGGGTGGTAAGAAAGAGTGCAAATTACTTATGAAGCAGCAAGGTGTTATGAGCTCGACTTTGTGATCAGGTATTTTGATGACGGAAATTACTGTTGAAGGTGTGTGCTTCACAATATATAATATTGTGGCCTCAGCTATAGTACATTTTCGGGTCTAACATTCTTTTTGTACTGTTCAGGGAGGGAATTCAAAGCTTGTGGGGCACCATCTCTTGAATTTTTTTTTTACCTTTCAAATTTCTGTATGATATTCACATTCACAATTTCATTACTAGTTTATTGCATTCCTCTACTACTCATAGTATATAAGTACTTCTTTATATATACTCTGTCATGCTTAACTTCATGTCCTATAACGCAGCTTTCAACATTCTTATTGTCATCCTTGTTGCCCTCCTCTCGACATTCTCTATTAGTTCTTTGTGCTTTAAGTGGGGTGACTAAACTTGTCATCACCAATTTGCATCGAACAGGAAGGGACTTTTCTCCACACATGGAGGATCTATCCCTTAGACCTTCCATTTTATATAATTCAGACTTCTTTATGCTGTCTACATCTATCACAACTTAGATTCTATTTCACTGATGCAGTATCTAGTCACTGTACCTCTTTTCTCCTTAATTTTGTTATGGGCTTTTGTTTTATCTCTGTACATATCATAGATTTGTTCAATGTTGACAAAAACAAACTAGTTTGAAATTTTGGTTATGATCACATTACCTTTTACTCCTTCCTTTGATGCAACTCGGTGACAGGGACAATGTCTCCTCCCAATTCCCTTAAGACCTTCTGTCACAGTACCCCATCCGTATTACCTTGCGTCTACTGGACTAAATTTCATCAATGGAGTGTGTGTATGTCCCCCTTGTAGGCTGATGAATCCTCCTCGCTTTTTACCGGCTTCAAGAATCTGGCATCATTCACAAACACATTCAGGAGTTCAACCCTTCCGGCAATTCATTAATTTACAGAGTACGACGCTGGTGACCTCAACCCATTTCGAGGTCCCCTTTACATGCGTATTTTGTTCCCTTTTACTAAGTTAATCTTGTATCCACCGAGACAGTGTATCGTTTATTCCTTTGTGACACAATGTTCAGAGGAAGGCAACTTGGCCATTCCTCGTCCAAAACGGAACTTACGTCGTCATAGAAGTCAAGGTTTCTATAAACATGATTGCGGTACAATGTATGTGTGTGCTCCTCAGAATACAAAGTTTAATGATTCAGCAAGTTGTCGTACCTTTCCTACCCATGATACTCAAGTGGTCACTATCTGCGACCAACAGCGAAGTAGGGGTACATAACGCCTGTCGTTTATAATACCCATAAAGCAAACCCAGTTGATTCATTGTGCTAGGATCATTGAGAAATTATAGGTGACAATTTTTATATCATAGACTGCGAATCAGGATGTGGGTAATTGCTTTATTGTTTAATGATGAATTTTAATCATAAAAACTCAGGAATCTGGGTTTGATAAATTGCCGCAAATATAGAGTAGAATAAATAACCCACTTTGCAACATATATTGCGTTTTAGACTCCATTTCCTTTCTCCACAGAGCCATTGCCGTTTTGATATATTAAAGAAAGAAAGAAAAGTGGATATGACGTTCTTCACCACATCTTGGCAAGGCCTTATTCACGAGATGTCACATCATCAAAGGATCAGGTTTCTTCGTAACCTTAATCCGTGTCTAAAGTGAGAAGCACATTAATCGTTCTACATGCTGAGGCGCTGTCCTTCGGTGAGCAACAATTCACTTTTTCCTTAAGTTGGGCTTTTCTAAGTGGCCTTAAATAGAGCATAGTTGTTTTACATCATGGTATGCATTACATATGTCTATGAGACGTTATATAACAAGGCAGGCAATGACGACGCGAGAACCTTGCGGGAAAGCTGTCTGTTCTGTGTAGCTTATGTTACACGGGACTACGATTAGGTACATGCGAAGTGAATACAGCACCAGCTGTAGTTTGCTGAGATTCCATTTGAAAATTTGGAAATGCTTGAAGCTTGTATAATTTTCTTTAGGAATGCATATTGAATAAACTCTACAGTTGCATTATATTTCGCAAAGATCTGCCGAGGAGGCTTTAAGGGCAAGAGGAAATTTACCCTTAGGGCTGCAGAGTGCTGGATATACCACCGAGTGGTGTTAAAGAACATTTTCTGATATGGTGGTGTTATTTTAAAAGTTTAACTTGTTAAAGTTTAACTTCTCATTGCTACTAGCTTTACGAGACGGCAAGGTAAGTTTCAGGTGGTATATACTGAGTTCGTTGAGATTACAGAAATAACTGGTAGCACTGATTTATTTTATGTCGCGAGTGGTATTAGATCAAGCGACGGCAGTATATCAAGGAAACAGTTGACCATCTGTTAATGTAGTAGGAACAAGTAATACATTTGTAGTATATCAACAGAACCTATGAAAACTTTACCTAATTTCCCAGTCAGTCAAGATTCATTTTTACACACACACACACACACACACACACTATATATATATATATATATATATATATATATATATATATATATATATACCGCTCACTTTTTTAATGTTTTTCTTCAGAAATGCTGGTATTTTTGCTCATCCGTTTAGTATTAGTTACTAGATATTATGAAATCATACTATTTATTTAGTTTAATATTAGTTGTCAGACATTATGAAAGCATTCTATTTTGTATTGTTCATTTGTACTCTCTGCCATCAATCGGTTCAATTGCATTATATGAAGACAAATAGGAAAGAAGTATTTTAGATATGCTTTATGTGCTGTCCTCGGTAAAACTAAATATCTTGTAAGTCCAAGTATTTTGCTGAAACAAACAGACTTCACAGCGCATACAATCTTCAGCAAGACACGAATAAAATGAGGGATTACTAGGTTCTGATGATATTTTACCAGTGTATTTCTGTACGACTAGGCTCAGATTTCTAGATATTTTTACTCTACAAAGCTCTGAATAGCCAAGTTTTTTTTTTTTTTTGTAAGCGCTTTACACATTTCACAAAATCATGCACTTCATATTCATTATCAATTACATGCTCGTTGTCACCGTAATTTAACATCATTAAATGAAAAGTAATGTTTCGCAACTGTCAGTTTACCCCATTAACTTCAATAGTGATGTATGCAAGGGAATACTGACTGATCCGGAGATCAGCTGACAAATTACCTAAAAGTTATTGCACACCAAGATAAATCTTGAATACTACAGATTGTGGCTTTAAGATGTTTTTACATATTTTTACCTACTTTAACACCACATTTTCGCTGATACACAGAAGCCTCACTTCTGTTGCCATATTTTCTAAAATAGTTTCATACAATATGACGCTGGAAACTTCCATTTTCCCTGATATACTAAACCCTCGCAACTATAGCATTATATCTTATCGTTTAACAAAATATGATGCACTCAATCATGCTCCACAAATGTAGCTTGTATCTACAATACTGGCTGGGCAAAACGAAATTATAATCAAAATTCGTAGGATGCAAATTTAAATAAGTTACTAAATACTTACGGATGTTGTCTGCGGTTGTGTTCATTAAACTCCTTTCTCATCTCACCAGTTGTTGATCCTTAAGATTTTGTGGTTCTCTATCTTCAGTAGGCAATGCTAGTTTTGATGCATGAGTGAGACTGGCAATTTAACAAGCTCAAAACACTGTAAACTTCTTCGAGAGTGATCTGGCCTGCTTCCCTGTGCATGGTTGCTCGAGATGTTGACGAATGACCTAACGTTAAGGCCGGCAGCGTCAGGCTAAAGTGACCAGCATTTTATGTAGCTATAAGCATGACAACTCTTCAGTACTGTAAAGAGAAATGATCTTACGTCGAATACCGGTATTGATTTATAAAAGTATTAAGATCGAACCGTAAATATTGACGGAATGCACAAAATACCCTAATTACCTTTAAATTAACGTAGTTTTGTGTAATTTTTTTTTAAATAATGGATAACAGTTGAGGCGCAGCTTGCAGAGAATTGTAAGGTTTGGTTGAAATTAATTTTGCCAGCAAAACCGTGAGGGACTGGCACTCAGAAATTCGTGCTTTTCAGAAGTCTATAATACATTGAATTAAGAGAAAGCACTTTCAGCACTTACTCCAGGGAGACATGAACCGAGTTATTTCCGACATGCAATGATTAATGTCATGTTTTTACTTTAAAATGAGTGTGTCGTTCTACCCTACCTTGGTAACTTAAATACATTTCATCCCAATACTTTCTCTACGTATGTAGTGTGCAGAAACTTAAAACTCATCAAATAGTTCCCTGTCAAACTTCAGCAATAAAGTCCATACCATATATTGTCTACGTCTGACCACCGCAAAAGTTCAACTATAGAAAGTGACTTGCCCATGGTTACAGTAATCAACACGTTTCGTACAAAGATGTAGCTGTATCTACCACTGTTGTTAATCTATACATCAATTTTTATAATGATCCTTGCAGTTGTGAGCTGGCTTGACCTTGATGCTTTGGAGATTTGGGTTATTGATATTGATCATTGGAAATTTTCACCTTTTGCTCTTCTCTTACGTTAAAAGACTGAGAATGTTCCTTTAGTACTGTCTTAGTTTAGGCAATATCCTATTCCTGATGTTTATCCAGTGCTTTTATTTGCTTCTGTTATTTCCAGGAAATTACCCACCTTTAAGGAGTCTAGGATTCTTTCTTTGTGAGGACTTTTGAATCATTAACTCCCACTTTTTCATGTGGTTAAAGCTTCTTACCACAGAAAATAGAGTGGGATGGATTTCAAAAGATTTTGCCTGAGTTTCATGTACCATTAAGATCTTGTGCTCATAGTGCCTCCACTGTAGTATGAGGTTTTCGTATTGTCCAATTTTTTTTTCTCTAGATTCTACTAGTCTGCCATTTGCAGAGGTAAGCTAGGATTCTACTTGCCTAAGCTTTCACGTTGCTTACTCAAAATCTGTTTCATGGCTGACTGTGCTGACTGCTGTGGTTGGCAACCCCCATTCTAAGTATACTCCCTGTTGCAGTTGCACTTTTATTTTATGAGGGTCATTGCCCTTGAGAGATGTTCTGTTTATTGTCAACTTTCGTCGATGGTTGTACTGATAATGTGCATATCGATGATAGGTGTATTACAGCTCATTTTGACCTGGCGATGCTGATAGTCTTTCTTTTTTTTTCAGATGAGTATAGAGTCAAAGGCAGCATCATGGGGTTTGTCGTGGGTGGTGGTGACAGGTGCATCACAAGGGCTAGGGGCAGCCATTTGTCAGGGCTTAGCAGGAAGACTTGCAGCGGGGTCACGGATATTGGGCATGGCTCGCTCTGCACAGGGTCTTCAAGATACTGGAGACTTGGTGCAGAAAGTTAATCCTGATGTAAAGGTAAGTAAAGTAGAGTTAAGAGTACGTTGAAGTATGATGAAATTCATAATTTTACCTATTTTTCAGATTTCATGTACATTGTGTTCACAACGATAAAGTGAAATGAAATGAGTAAATGCTTAGTTTTTAAATGTAATAATTTTTTATGCACATAGTGCCATTTGATGTCCACTGACAATGTAAATATAGTTGAAATTTAATATTCAACATAATTTTGATTGCTTTCTAGTTTTGGTATGTTTAGGGATTTTATTTTCCTGTATTCTATTTATGATTTATGATTGGTGCTAAACAATTGCACCAGAGTTATTTTGAGGAATATTTTCTTATTACTACTTTGGTATGTATCATAGTAGAATCTAAAAATACTGTTTTAGTAACATCTAATAATGTTATTTTGTACTTTACCGTGTTTCTTTTATTTTTCATGTACATATTCATGCTTTTGCCTTCATCCATTCATGGCGCTACTCCATCCTACAGGAAACATCACTACCCCCTGCTTCAGCGAGGTAGTGCCATGAAAACAGACAAAAAGGCCACATTCGTTCACACTCAGTCTCTAATTGTCATGTGTAATGCACTGAAACCACAGCTCATTATCCACATCCAGATCCCACAGACCTTTCCATGGTTTACCCCACATAGCACGTCAACCCAAGTATATCACATAGTTCCAATTCACTCTTTTCCTTGCAGGCCTCTCACCCTTCTGTATGTTCAGGCCCTGACCGCTCAAAATCTTTTCTGCTCCATCCTTCCACCTCCAATTTGGTCTCCCGCTTCTTGTTCCCTCCACCTCTGACACATATATCCTTTCTGTCAATCTTTCCTTACTAATTCTCTCCATATGTCCAAACCATTTCAACACAAGCTCCTCTGCTCTCTCAACCACACTCTTTTTATTTCCATACATCTCTCTTACCCTTTCATTACTTAATCAAACCACCTCACACCACATACTGTCCTCGAACATTTCATATCCAACACATCCACCCCCATCCATACAACCCTATCTGTAGCCCATGCCTCATAACCATATAATATTGTTGGAACTACTATTCATAAGTTACCTACTCAAGGTTACACACCACAAGTGAAAAGTCACCTTTGGCGAGGTTGTATCACTGGGAGTACAGACTCATTAAAGAACTTCTCATTGCAGTCTACATTTCCCTGCTTCTGGAAACAATTCAGCCTTGGGCTGCAGGAGCCCTAAGAGGAGGTCTTAGGTAACACCAGAGGTCCTGGAATGAATAAAATAAATCAATAAACAAAACTGGGCTCTACCTGCCTCAGGTGTGAGAAATAATTGAACAAGGAGCATAATTTGTGTGTAGCATTTACAGATCTGGAGAGGCCTTATGGAAGATACCATGATTATACAAGATAAATGGAAAGTTATTAATTATAACCCGATGAGTTAGGCGAATGCAAGTAGGAATGCGGTAGGGTGAATGGTTTCAGTGATATTAATAACAGTGATTAGAATTTTAGTTGTTCTTAATGCTACCATACACATGCAAGAGAAGGGAGTTGGGTATAACACATTGATAAATGTACATTTCAAGAGAAGGGAATTAGGTATAACACACAGATAATAATAATGTACATTTCAAGTTAAAATGCAATAAGAATTGAAGTAAACTCTACAAAATGTGGTGAGTGATATAGTGCTTTATAGTTATACTTGATGAATATTAGATATTATGGGTAATGTAGTCTCTGATTTTGTTTTAAGACCCTAATTGGCTTTTTGCAAGGAAAGGATGTGCTTCAAGATATTTACAGATGTGCTAACATAGTAATTTATCAAGAATTTTGCTGAAGACAGAGTGGCTGGAAACATGTTGATTATTCAGCACATGAAAGGAATTTATCAATAGGAACTACCTCAGCAAGATTTGTCTATTACAGAATATACCTTGGTTATGGAATTAGTTCAGAAGTGTGTAAGGAATTTTACATCTACACCACCTGCTTTGAGAGTTTCCTTCAGTGATTCTGTGATGCCTTTGCCTTGACATTTGATAAGGATAAAATAGATTGGAGTAATTGTGGCAAATACTTCTTAAAGCCTATAGTGGGCTTTGGTAATTGCTCATTTATATGATGAGAAGAATGTTTTCACATTGGTTATTAATGCACTTGTAATTACCAAGCTTCATTTGGTAATTACCGAAACATCATTCATTTCCACATCATTTAGAAGTACAATGCAGAATTTTTGACACTTTCCTCCTTTTAGGACCAGTCATCTCCTTGTGCATTTTGTTTTACCTTTACAGCCTCCAGTTTGGTTTGAAAATTAAAGACTTTGCCTCCTGATGAGAGCAGGTAGCACACTCTGGAATTTTGTGAAGTGCACTGTTTGCGACAGAGGCCACTTACATGCAAGACAGTGGGGTCTGTTTCTTTCTCATATGGACTATACTATTCGTAGGGTTTTGTATAAGATCTGAATGTGCTCTTTCTTTATATGCATGCCAATATTGAAATCTAAATGTTTCTATTTATAAATGAGAAACCAATGTCTAGACTGATGGTACACGTATAGTTTTTGATGGCGACAACTTTGTTTTTACCTTGCTGTTGGTGCTGGAATTTTGATTTTTCTGCATTAGGATCTTTACATTCACTCATCTTCCCAATAGTTCATCCCTCATGTGGTGGACTTTGAGACTGCCAGTCGAGAGGACCTAAAGAAGATTATAGGTGGGTCATTGAAGGTTGAAAATGACCCCCTTCCTTCTCGCTCTGTAATATTCCATAATGTTGGTTCTGTTGGACCTCTTGATTACTTACAAAACCTCAAGGACCAAGATACTGTCAACCACTACTTCCAGCTCAATATCAGGTAGGTCTTGCTTTGTCAGAAAAGGTGTCTTTCATCCCTTCACTAGTTACTTTCATGAATCTAAAATTTCATGATCATTTTTGATGTGGGAAGTATGGGGAGGGAATTTCCTACTTTGGGGCTTCATTTCAATAAATTTTACATTCATTTAACTTTAAAAATTTTGATACTTTTTGCATTATATAGTTATTATCTGTTACTCCTGTCCCTTTACTGGAAGGTACTTTTGATATTAACTAATTGGTAGGGAAAGCACTTCAGATATTAACAAGTACATAATTTGCCTCATTTAAATCAGTATGGTGATAAGCTTGGTATTACATTAACTCCCATGTCCTTTTTAATAACAAACTCATGAGAATCAATAAGGCTGAATTTCCTGTGACATAGCTGGAGCTTTTGCAGTTTTGTTTTGTAGTTTCTAACAATAGATATTTCTCTCTTTTCATCTGTAGACATGTTGGCATGAAATGTGTCCAATTCACAAATCTTTTACTTAAGTCAGGGGTAACCTATGTAGAAAAACCTCTGACATGTGTTCTTTCTTTTCAACTCAAAATATTTGATCTACCCAAGAAGTCTTCCTTGTATGCTTGCCTGAGAATGAAGCTTTTTATTAACTTTTGTGGAACAGTATTGGTTCCTTTTTTTCCATCCTAGAATACACTGTATCCACTCATTCCTTTTTCAGAACAAAATCTCTCTCCCTTGAACTCCTACTGCCTCAGAATTATGTAGCTGTTCCTTTGCAAGTAATCATCTCTTATCTGTTGGGAGACATAATAGTACAATTAAAGAATTATCTTGAAGTTAATATGTAAGGGTAAATGACTGCATGAATGACAAAGTGTGATCTTAATAAATGTGGGAATGCTTCTGGCTGCCCTGTGATATCACCATGTCCATTTTGATATTGATTTTATGGATGGGTCACAATGTGGTATGACTGAGACTGGGTGAGTGTCGTGTACAACTGACCTATGTTAGAAGGAAGCTTCCTTATTTACCATGTGAATATGTTGCTGTTCCTTTTGCTGAGTCACAGGAGGCTTTCATATATTTGGTAGATTGTTGTGACAGTGTGTGGGAGGAAGCTGTTGAATGCACATTAGAATAAGATTTTTTTTTTCTCTCTCTCTCTCTCTCTCTCTCATATTAGTCAGCTGAAGGCAGTTGCAATATATACTAGTTTATAGGCAAAGAATAAATATTAATGAGCAAAGACACTTAGGTGTGAAAATCAGTAAGAATAGTCATGGGAAGCTGTATTTGAGAGAAGTCATTCAAGCAAGATTTGGAACTTTATTGCAAACTGTGGTTAACAGGAAGAATTCAGGTGTAGAGGCTTTAGATTATGCATTCCTTGAAACCAGTAGAGAGACAAGCTGAACTTATATTTGCATAACTTTGTAAGTTTTGGGTTAAATCGCTAACAAATTAAATCTACGTTTTTAACTACAATACACTTTGTAAATACTCATACCAATGATAAGATGACCTGTAAATGTTAATCTAAAATTTTTGTCAGTTTTTCCAGTAGCCGAGTGGATAACCTGAGATTGGAGTATCCAGGTGTTTTAAAATAGCTGAATAAGTGGGCTCCTTTTCCATCTCTTTATGATATCCATTCTCTCCACATCTTCCTCCATCTGAATTGGAACATAACCTTCCTTGAGAGTGGAATGGGAAGTACCCATCCTGATGCTCTATCATCATCCTCTCCAATCTCAAGAATAGAGCTGTGCTGTGTATACCTCACACTGAGCTGTAAAAGCCATCTGACTTTTACTTCCTCCCAGGGCTGGAACTGCATCTTAATTCTTCCTAAGGACTGAGGAGTGCCTAACTTCACATAAGACTAGAATAACAATGTTATATTTCTAGGCGTGGACAACCTCCATAACATTTATATAACCTTTACAACACTGTCTTTCCCATCAACATTCTACGACACCACCATCCCTGATGAACTTATTCTTTCATGGTCTGCAGCTCGGTGGTAGTTTTGAATGCTGTATTTTTGGAGATTATGTCTCAACATCCTGACATAGCAGTAGAGGTGATCAATATCTCATCCCTGTGTGGAGTGCAACCCTTGAAGTCATGGGGTCTGTACTGTGCTGGAAAGGCTGCCAGGGACATGATCTTTAAGGTCCTAGCTGAGGAAGAACCGAACATCCTGGTTTTGAACTATGCACCAGGCCCTTTGGATAATAACATGCAGGTGAGTCATGTTTGATGGATGTTAGGATCCTTATCTGAGTAGGGATGATACAGCATTACTTGCAGCTGTCCATGCATAAATCCACTCTTCTAAGAAGTTTAACTATGCATCTCACAGCTTTACATTTCCGTTTGATTGTAAACATGCATGCAAGTAACTGTTTGAACTGAGTATGAGTTTTATACCTTTATAGAGCCCAATCTCTCAAACTTTCTTTACCATCATACAACTTAGTATAATGAGTGGATTGGAAGTGCACTTACACATTTACTTGTCCACTCTTGTATACTAGGAGGGAATTTGAAATTTTTAGGGCCTGATCTTGCCTCTCATTTTTGCTATGATTTTTCTGACAGTCACTGCATTGATCTTTCCACATAACCAGTTCCATTTGTCCATTTTAATAATGTATAACAGAGGAGAAATGGGCATATTGCATATTTGATTATCATAAGTTCAAGGCATGGACAGATGTCCTCATGACATAAGAAAGGGGAAAAGAAATTAAAAATGAAGAGCAAAAGCATTAAACTGCTTTTAAGGGTAATGGAAAGCTTGCCTATCACTAAGGAGATGGTCATAGTTGCTTTGTAAGAACATGATAATGTAAAGAGTTCTAAAGCTTTTTGGTGTTGGGAAGTGCTCCAATTCATTTAATCCTTGCATCCTCATTCTTTTCAGGTGTAGAAATGCACTAAACTGTAGAGATGCTTCAGATTCCATAAGGGTACTTTTTTCTACTCGTCAAATTTCTTAATGTTTTCATGTATTGTAATGCATTTTACCAATTCGTTTCCAATGTCATTCTCTATGAATTGCAAGAGTTTACAGTTTTTACTGTCACATAAGATTACTCATTTAAATAAGTGGTCTTAATTTCCAATCAAGTTAAGCAGTGGTCATGTATTGTGGTCATCATAGTTAAGTTTTCATTACTTTTAAATGTAATGTACTCATTGCAGGAGATTGCCCGCACTTTAACAGCAGATAAAGAAGTCCGATCATGTTTTGCCTCAATGAAGGATGAAGGAAAACTTATTGCATGTCATGTCACTGTCGACAAGCTCTTGGATTTGTTGAGAGGGCATCAGTTCAAGTCTGGAGACCATGTTGACTATTATGATGTTTAGGCTTAACTGGTGGAATGTCAATGAGATGTGAATGTTTTTTTTTTTTTTTTTTTTTTTTTTTTATACTTTGTCGCTGTCTCCCGCGTCTGCGAGGTAGCGCAAGGAAACAGACGAAAGAAATGGCCCAACCCCCCCCCCCATACACATGTACATACACATGTCCACACACGTGTATACATACCTACACAGCTTTCCATGGTCCACCCCAGACGCCTCACATGCCTTGATTCACTCCACTGACAGCACGTCAACCCCTGTATACCACATCGCTCCAATTCACTCTATTCCTTGCCCTCCTTACACCCTCCTGCATGTTCAGGCCCCGATCACACAAAATCTTTTTCACTCCATCTTTCCACCTCCAATTTGGTCTCCCTCTTCTCCTCGTTCCCAACACCTCCGACACATATATCCTCTTGGTCAATCTTTCCTCACTCATTCTCTCCATGTGCCCAAACCATTTCAAAACACCCTCTTCTGCTCTCTCAACCACGCTCTTTTTATTTCCACACATCTCTCTTACCCTTACGTTACTTACTCGATCAAACCACCTCACACCACACATTGTCCTCAAACATCTCATTTCCAGCACATCCATCCTCCTGCGCACAACTCTATCCATAGCCCACGCCTCGCAACCATACAACATTGTTGGAACCACTATTCCTTCAAACATACCCATTTTTGCTTTCCGAGATAATGTTCTCGACTTCCACACATTTTTCAAGGCTCCCAAAATTTTCGCCCCCTCCCCCACCCTATGATCCACTTCCGCTTCCATGGTTCCATCCGCTGACAGATCCACTCCCAGATATCTAAAACACTTCACTTCCTCCAGTTTTTCTCCATTCAAACTCACCTCCCAATTGACTTGACCCTCAACCCTACTGTACCTAATAACCTTGCTCTTATTCACATTTACTCTTAACTTTCTTCTTCCACACACTTTACCAAACTCAGTCACCAGCTTCTGCAGTTTCTCACATGAATCAGCCACCAGCGCTGTATCATCAGCGAACAACAACTGACTCACTTCCCAGGCTCTCTCATCCCCAACAGACTTCATACTTGCCCCTCTTTCCAGGACTCTTGCATTCACCTCCCTAACAACCCCATCCATAAACAAATTAAACAACCATGGAGACATCACACACCCCTGCCGCAAACCTACATTCACTGAGAACCAATCACTTTCCTCTCTTCCTACACGTACACATGCCTTACATCCTCGATAAAAACTTTTCACTGCTTAAGAATATATGGTGTGGGAGGCAAGTTGTTAGAAGCAGAGATGTGAATGTATCTGTTCCAAAAACGATACATATATATACATGAACTGTTTAGTCCTTCTGAAAAGAGTAAAGTGGCTGAATCTTGGAGCTGGTTATATTGTTTATGGGTAAGGAGTTGCCTCCACAGTGCAAGCAATGGATGGTTGTAGTTTCTTTCACTAAAGAAAGATGAATGTAAATTGTTCAATGCCTGCAGAATCATAGCTTAACATATCAAATAACTCTGCACTGTAATCTATGTTAGTGGATATGAGAAATACTTTGGAATCATTCTTGAAGAGTTACTTTTCATTAGAAAGCAACCATGAAATTTATGCCTTGATTAAACAATAAAAAATTCTCAAACTACATTTACAAAACGAAGTACAGCACCCAGGAATAAGAATTCCCCAAGAAAAGATATCTCAGAAAGATGGAAAAAGGATGTAATAGCAATGAATAGATGACCAAAGTAGATTTAGGGAAAAAATTAGTGATAGAAGAAAGGCAGTCTCACAGCATAGCTCAGACGAATTCATGGTAATATATGTTTATATTGAAACATTTTTTTTGCTTTAACTGATTTTACATTTTCCTAATACTTTTGCAACTCCTTTGCATGCAGTTCCTACCATAAATATTGCATAAACTGATGACTTCCAAGTAACTGTTACAATCATCACTGACCCTACAATAAAAATGAGCTTTTAACTGATAATTAAGCTTGCTCTGTAATGGTCATATTCTTGGAAAGACTTTATTCAATGATTATAATTATTTAACAATAACAGTTTGTTCCTCTTAACCCAAAAAGAAAAGTATGTACTTTATTATTATGCTTGTTACTTTACCTTCTTTCTAGCTGAAAATGATATATGAAGCATGTTGGTAATTGTAACTAATTAACATGATCTGCAGTGGCTTAAAGTGTGAATATTTGTTTTGATGGCTGGAGTATGTAGACTGCTATTCATTCTTAGGCTGTTGCTGCAAATGGAAAAATTATTTGCTCATGAACAGTAAACAAATAGAAACTCTTTTTACAATTAAAGCACACAATGACATCTGATCTCTTTTTAAAAAATAATTATATTAATGGCAATCTTAAGCCAAAGAAGTATAAAAATGATATGGACTAGCATGTGCATGGTCTGGAAAACAAGTGGTACCAACAAATGTAATGGTGTAAAAATTTTCAGCCTGCAAGAAGACAAGGTATTTCTGTTTAATTTCAGCTTCATAAAGGTCAAGAAAGTGAATAATAAGAGCACTAAAAATGGACTACTTACATAGTTCAGCAAGAACTAGGAACAGAAAAACAATGTGGTCTGCAGACATTAGGTCATGCATAATACATGGCAGATGAGGGGTTGGTAAAGATGTGATTGTATGTATAGATGAAGGTACAAGGGAGAGAGGTAGACTATAAACTGAAAAAGTAAGACGTGCTGATAATGGTGAGAACTGTACATTTTGCTGTAAATGAAAGGACATTGGTTGATGTACACAAAAGATTTGAGGTGATATACCTAATCCACCTCATTATACTGGAAACAGATTTGATAATGGTAGATGGATGAATGGGTGTACAAATTGGAAATGAAACAGATATTAATAGTAAATGGGTGAATGGATGTATGAATTCTTGAAACAGGTGCTACTAAGCTTGACCTGCAAGAGGTTATACCACAAAAGTTCCCCTTGGTGAGACTGGATCACTGGGAGTACAGTTAAAGAACTAAACACTCCACAGGAATCTACATTTCACTGCTACTGTAAGCAGCAAAGCCGTGAGCTGCAAGAGCCTTTAGAAAGGCCCTTAGTAACACCAAGACTCTTCCACAGAAATTGATTCTAGGGCAATTATAAATAAATTCTGGAAATATATGAAATTTCATCTTGTCTTGTTTGATGCCATTATGGCTACTGGTTGACAAAAAGACTTTCTTCCCCTTTTCTGTACTAGAATGTAGTTCATTCAGCTAATGCAAAATTCATCTCATCATCTCTAGTTTTACAAGTATTTTCTAACAACAGGTGTAGAAACATAAAAGGGAAGAAAAAGTCACATAAGCCTGTATGGTATGTATATAATTTTGTGAGGATTTTCCCCTAAGGCTCAGTCCTCTGTTCTTAATGCTACCTCGCTAACATGGGAAATGGCAAATATCTATGAAAAAAAAAAAAAAAAAAATTATATATATATATATATATATATATATATATATATATATATATATATATATAAGAAAGATATATATATATATATATATATAACTGAAGCCCAGTAAAAATATCAATAGTAAATAGTTCGCAAAGAACAGATAAGCAAAGAATAAATGCAAAATACTACACAGTCAAGTATCTTGTGTGTTGCCATCAAATCAAAGTGAAACAAGCACTACAGTCTTACCTGTTCAATGTAATGGCCAGCAAATATATTCAACAATTTGAATTTTGACATTGATACACTACCATTGTTATACTATTTCATATATATGAATTAAGCCAGAAAGAACCTGTGAACTTAGGATCAATGAACATTAAGGTACATAAACACAAAAGAACTCAATAAGGTGAGAACATGGAATCAGATTGAAAGTTTTTTGACTGTGGTCCCATGGAAAAACCATTCACTGATGTAACGGAGACCAAAGTACGGGTGAATGTGATTATCCAGAGAATATGACAAATGTTTGTTAATTTCATATACATAAATAATTTTAAGTAGCTTGGAAGAATTTTGTATAGGCAATTAATATCACATACAGTCCAGCCTTAATATCTATCTCCATTAAAATTACTTTCTTACAACAGTTGGAAAAATAATGTGCTTTGTCATGCATGTTTAAACACAGATATAAAGCCAAGTATCCCACACTTGCAAAATGTGCTTCTGGTTATTAATTTCATATTTCAAGACATAGTTTCATTAGCTCTGAAGCATTTCCACTTACTGGTACTACAAAAGTACCTCTGTCACCTGAAATATGCAGGCCAGACAAATATCTTTTTATCTATTCCTGAGTATTAAGGAATTATGTCCAATCAAATAAGTAATAGTAGCATCAAAGTCTCAAACAGTACATGCATAGAATTTGTTCCCTGGAATATTCCAGACAATCATAAGTTACATTCAACCATTTAACTGACTAGCGATTAATGGTGTGAAGTGTACATATCCGTGCAAATTGCAAAGATGCCACAGTCTCTTGCCACGTTACAAATGCACTAGCTACAGGGAAATGTAATTTTTTTCATAATCACATTTGCCTTAAATCTATTTCTTCAAAAATCTTGGGCATGAGCTCGTTTCTGGTAAATTCAATGATGCAAAGAAACAGTGATGACAAAAAGCAGGAACTTTAAAAATGAGTGTCACTTTTCAAAAATGCATTTTTACTAAAGGAAGTAAAGCACACATAGATCATCAATAATCTTCAAAAACCATCAATGACAAGCCATTTTTCTGTCACTTTTTCAAGCTGCTTAGTGACAATAGGATTTCTCACACGAAGTTTTACTTCCAGTTTCCCTCCAACCATACGTTTCCGCTCATCTGTTAGCTGTTAAGGAAAATATAAGCCTTTATTTCACTTAAACCTAAAGCCTGGTTATATTTACAGCTTTATATGGAAAATATGACCAGCTACATATAACAATAAGTTACATTATGTAAACCACAATGAACAGCAACTTACATCATAAGATTCATGAAGAGTGCATTTTGTTTCTAAAGTCACCAGTGGAACTTTGACCATCCCTATGAGTGTGTCACGATGAAACCAGCTCCTGTTTATAAATCATAAAACTTGATTTTAAACCCTTTTGTAGTTCTCTGTTGCACATATGTACAAATTTCAAGCTGCAGTAAATTTTTCATGCAGCAAATGTAACCTACATAAAAGTATAAAGAAAATGAAATAAATCTGAGATTTACCTTATGCAGCATGGTATTTATACAAGGGGAGTAAGGCAAGTGTGAAGTAGGAAGGTACAAGGGTTCCTGGCTCCTGGCGAATACTGATCTGCTTTAAAGTAGTTCAACCCATTTACTGCACCAGGTCAAATTTGACCTTAAACCTTTGCACCTTTAACTGAATTCCAAGCTGATGTATAATTCCACATCTTATCAATGATTGTCACCAGCAACCTAATAACACAGCTGAAAGTGTGTCACATTAAAGATGCCCATATATCTGCAAAAAAGGTGTAATTGCCAGTTCATTGCACCAATCCACATTTGTAACCAGATATAGTATGGTGAGCCACATTTTGTGACTAGACCTTTTTGCACACATCTGAATCCCCAGCCGGTGTACAACTCCACATTTTATCCACAGATAAGTGAATGACAGACAATCAACTCTGATATTTGGACATATCAGGAGACTATGAAGAGTGATTCTGACTATAATGCTATGGGAACTCTTAGTCTTCCAGGACAACTAAGATAATGAAAGGGAAGATGATGCATTGGGTTAAAATCCAGATATAAATGCCTTACCATTACTACATGACTTATATGTCTATAATACAAATGAGTTCAAATGACTCTCTTTGTTTAAATCACTCATACATTTCTTATACATTAAAATTTTGACAATTTTCTACCATCTGTGGGAAGACAATACTGAAAGCTGAGGTTTGTATTTGCAACTTATGCCTGCTGGTGCACAGAATCTAGGTATCCTTTTTTCATGTTATTTACATGTGAGATGCCTTCTCTATCCACTACATTAGCTTCAGTTATTACTATTCTGCTAGCATCTACTGAAAATATCTAATTATTTATCTATATCTGATGCCTGTTTTTTTGGGAACTCCCTTAAGGCAGTGGTCATGACAAAAAAGTTTCCAGAACTGATGAAATCCACAGCCATTTCTTAGCCTTTAGTGCCTCACCCTTAATAGGCCACTGGCAGAGGGCAACTCTAGTGCAGTGTTTTTAGAGGTTCCTACCAAATGTTTCTGCCAACTACTTCTACCTAATATGTCTACCTAATCATCAGATTTCATGACCCAGGAAAGGTTTGTGGGGCCTAGCTGTGTTTAGGAAGCTGTGGTTTTGTTGCATTACACATGACAACTAGAGAATAGCTATGAGCAGATGCAGCCTTTCTTCATATGTTCCTAGCACCACCTCACTAATGTGGTAAATGGCAATCAAGTATGAAAAAATTTAATGACCCATTCAATGATGACCCAATTCTCACACAGTTTACCTCCCAGACCTTCAATTGTCACAATTCTTCCACTAAGTTTTCATTGCAAGCAAATTCATAATATAGTCCTCTAAACTTCTATCTTGCTGAGTTTTTCTTTTTTGTCAATTACTCTACATCTATTATTCTAAAACTTTCTTTTTTTTGTCAATTAATTGGCACTACATGGAAAATGTAAATTTTGCCATTTAATTCTTTTGTTAAAAACAATTTCTTACAGGTGTTTACAAATTTACAGATTTAGGGCATACATACAACTTCTCTTAATAATTTCTACTTCAATAATCTGCACAGTTTCCATTCATATTCTCTACAAAATCCTAATCTTGCATTCAGATCTACTTGTTATACTATTCTTTCTCAATCTAGTAACATCATTTGTAACTGAAGTAATTACAGTTAATAAAAAATCTAAGCTTTCCTGGAGTAAACCCCAACAAATTACTGGCATCATTCAACACTCATATCCATACTCGAATCCCAGCTGGGAACTCTTTGTACTTGAAGTGGAGGCTCTGAATAATATATGAGGAAATGACACAGTATTACTACTCAACAAAAATAATGCTTAAGACAAACTAAGTACTCACCCTTTAGCATAAACCTGCAATTTTATAGCGTGTCGTTTAAAGGTACGAGCTAAGGCCCGAGATTTACGATCTATGCTGAAGACAATCTTGTGATTATATTCTGGATTGTTGGTATCCTTCACCACATAGGTACGATCCTGAGGGGGATTATCCTAATAAAAGAGGAAAAATTTTGTTAAAATACATAAGAAACCAATTATAAATAGTAAACAGTTTTCCAGGCTTTATACAATGACTTCCTTACCAACATAATTTTTAGTTACTGACAATTTTCACATTCAAGTGGTGAAGACCACACAGATATGCTTAAACTTAATTGCTTACTGATAGTTGGAAAGGAACTCCACAAGTGAAATAGTCACCATGTGCAAGCACATACACTCACAAAAAAAAACAAAAAAAAACTAAAAGAATTCTTTCTCTACTTAGGCAATTTATAAAGTATTGGGATGTGTGCCTATATGACCTTTCTAATAATATATAATTTTCTAAATTATTATAATACCTGATTGCCATTTCCCACAACAACAAGATGGCACCAGGAAACAGACAAAGAATGGGCCCATCCACTCATATACACATATATATATATACATAAACGCCCATGCATGCACATATACATACACAGACATATACAAATATACACATGTAAATATTCATACTTGCTTGCCTTCATCCATTCCTGTTGCTACCCCGCCACAAAGGAAATAACATCACTATCTTCCACTTTAGCGAGGTAGCACCAGGAAAAAAGGCCACATTTGCTCACACTCAGTCTCTAACTGTCATGTGTAAATGCATCAAAACCACAGCTCCCTATCCACATCCAGAATGTACAGACCTCTCCACAGTTTACCCCAAATGCTTCACATGCCCTTAATCATCATTTCCCATGTTAGCGAGGTAATGCCAGGAAACAAAGGAAGAATGGCCCACCCACTTATATACACATATATATACATAAATGCCCATAAACACACATATACATATCAACATATACATACACAGACATAAACATATATACACTTGTACATATTCATACTTGCTTGCCCTCATCCATTACTGCTGCCACCCAGCCCCACAGGAAACAGCATTGCTGTGTGCGCATATATTTATATATGTGGGTATGTGAGTGGATAAGCCTCTCTTATCTGTTTCCTGGTGCTACCTCGCTAATGCAGGAAACAGCAATCAAGTATGAAAAAATCTAAATATAAAGGCAATTAACTTTCTTTATGCTCTAAAGCTAATCTTTAGAATTTGTTAATTAAAGAAAAAAAAAGAGACATAATATTTTGGGCAGAACCCATGTAAATTGCTCTCTCACCTTTTCAGATATTAATGAAGTTAATGGAAATTTTAACATCTGATAACAGCAACTGTTTACTTTCCCATGGTTGCCTTGAATATTCAGGTAACATACTGAGTGTAAAGATTGACTTGCTGTGAAGAAACACCAAAATGTAATGTAAAAGAAAAGAATTACTGAGTACAAGGGTGAGATGAAGAGATAAGTGCATCAATAGTGGGATTTACTAAAGTGTGTCAGAATCTTGAACTGGGAAAGTTTTGCATGAGTGAACTTACTATGAAAAATGGAAAGGATTATAGCACTGCTTCTTATAGATATTTAAACCGTCCACTGGTTATATTTCTTCTGATGGACACCCAAAGATATAACAAATAACTGAAAAAGAAAATGTCTTGGGAATGACTGTCCTCATGTGCACTGGAGGAGCTCTATATGTGAGAATGAAATGTGAAAGGAGACTCTGGTGATGCATGTAGGATCAACACAAAGGGTCAGTGCCCCCAGTTATGCAACACTAATTCTCCAAAAGTTGCATATCTATGTGCAGTAACTTAATTTAGGTTTAAAGGAGACATAGGGTGAAGATATTGAACAGCATAAGAATGAGCGTATGATGCGTTAAAACACAGCAAATCTATGTTGCAAGTAGAATACCTACCGGCTTCACAGAAAAAACTATGAGAAATCTACATTGATATCATCCACTGCAGAATGGCATCCTCTAGGCAAGCAGTGTGGCCAATGTAGAGCATTACCATGATGGTGGGCACCTATGCATCAAGTACACAGAACTCTGCCAGTTGCTCTTCTCATGGAAGAGCATAACTGTACAAAAGTACATGCAATAGAGTGACTGAACATAACTGGTATAAATAAAGGCAATGATAACACTTCTTTCTGTTCCTGTAAAATAGCTTCATTAAACACTGCAGCCAAATGATACAAAATATAACACCTTTTCGAATTCTACAAGCCACAGTCACTCGGATAAAACATTTGAAGGTAATGAGTACTTACAGTAGGATATGGAAACTCGATCTTTATATAAGTGTCAACATCATTGGGATTCTGCACATTGAAGTTTATACCTCGAACAATGCAAACTTCACAGTCTGAATCATTTAGATCTGTGTTGCACCTGAAAAGAAAATTATAGAACTAAATAAAACAAGAAAGAAAATTTTTTTCCTGATAAGAGAATGTTCATTGTAAGATCAAACACACACATCTGTTCTTGCCCCTAAAGCGGAAATGGTAAACATGTACAGAAAAAAGAAAATACATACAGAACTGCTCGAAGGCACACAAATTACACTACACTGACAACTATTACACACACAATTTGTCTGAGTATATGAAAAAATTTTCTTCATACTGTATCGCCATATCTAGCTTTAGTGAGATAGCATTAAGAACAAGAAAAAAGGATCACATCTGCTCACATCCATTCTCTAGCTATCATGTGTAACGTACTCAAACCCCAGCACCCTATCTACAACCATGCCCAACAGACCTTTAAGTGGTTTACGCCATGCACATCATATGCCCTGGTCTAGTCCACTGACAGCATGTCGACCCCAGTTTACAAAATTGTTCCAATTCAGTCTATCCTTTGTATGCGTTTCAATCTTTTGTATGTTCAGGCCTTGATTGCTTATAATCTTTTTCACTCCATGCTTCAATTCAAGTTGGTTTCCTTGTTCTCTCCACTTCTAACACAAGTATCCTCTTTGTCAACCTTTCCTCACTCATTCTCTCCATATGTCCAAACCATTTCAGCACACCCTCTTCAGCTTCCTCAACCACTAAAAAGAGTAACAAAATGAAAAAACTGCATCTGCTTAAACTCATGTTATCAGCTTATATTTTGAATGGGATAAGATACATACATAACAAATAATATACAAATGAATAAGAAAAAAAGTGTGAAACTTACTGAATAATACTAAATGATCTATTTTCATAGTGGAAACGAGGTGGAGTATCTCCTCTCTTGAAAGCTGCTCGAATTGCATCTAGATCCTTTTTTGTATGAAGGATCAACTGTTCAAAGCGATTTGCACTTGCAACATCTCCAGTTGCCTTAAAGTGTTCACGGGTTTGAGCACACATCTGCCGGGGTAACAAAAAATTTCAGCTTTGCAAAAATTCTAGAGTGGTTAGTGTTCCTGACCATGACACATTCATGAGCTGTCTAGGTTCGAGCGCAAAGGCTCAAATCCTGGTTACAGCAGTCGGTCCATAACCCACCTGTTCATCCACCCCTAGGAATTGGTTGAGAAAATGGGTATCTGGCTCAGACTACAGTAAATATACATATATAGTGTTAATGGGATGGCCTTGATTAGGGCCTCAACTACCTGTGCCATATCAGCTTTAAAAAAGAAAGAAAAAAATTAGAAAATCATGCTTCTTGATTAAGGGGACTACAGAAACTTTTTAGACGATCCTCTTTTCTTTTCTTCCCATTCTGCAACATGAAAATGTGTTTGTCAAACATAATTAACCACATAATCTTATCACCTTCAGATCATGTATCATTTCTCACTCTAAACTTTTCAAAACATGGATTACCAAGCTCAAAGCACAAGTCAAACAAAGGTACTAGTATGAAGACTACACTACAATCACTAACTGGGTTCACACTATAATGTTGCAACAGGCAACCCCCCACCACAACCCATCCCCACACACACACTTCTATGACATCCTTACATTACAAATGAAACAGCTACATCTACTATTTTTTCACCCCTCAATCTACTATGGTCTGGGGTCTTCCTTTCCAGAACCACCCACAAAGATGACTCCATTTCTGGAGTGTAAGCTAAAGGTCCAACGTGATACATATGGCTCTCATGAGACTCTAGCCATACCTGTAAAGTTTAAGATGTTGGGACTCTAGGTAGATTTGTAGAGGGTGCCTCTTCCCACTCTCATTCCAGGGAGGAGGCACCTTTTATCGGAATCCATAGGTGCCTGATGTCACAAATAATCATAAATAACACTAAAAAAACACTGAGTTCCCTATATAACATGATAAGGGTAGTAAGGCCAATAGTATTGGAACAATTTGCCAACTTTGTAGCTGGTCGCCAATCAAGTCACTCCCAAAATCACAAACATCAACACAAGAGCCATATACAAACTAAATGCCCTCAGAAGCATTACTGGTAGTAGCTTTTGACAAGAACAAGAATCTCGTAAGTGTCCTCTACAAATGCTATGTCTGCTTAACCTTAAACTATGCCTCACATACCTGGAATCTACATTGTTAGAGGCAAATATAACAAAACTACAAACTGCATAAAACAGAGCATTCACAATAATCCTTAGCTGCCTTGCAAATACGAACACTCAACACCTACAAAATAATACAAAGATAAATCCAATAAAATCTCACCTTAATATACCCATCCAAACCGATGCATAAACAATCATCAGCCCCATGTAGAAACAAAAAACTTATTCCAACTGCACACTTCAGGAACTTATAGATACAACCTTCATAAACAAATATTCCTACCTCACACTTCAGGAAGCAATACTTACAGATCCCACCTCCACAAGCAAATGTGATGAAAAAAGGCAATAATCTGGCCCAATGAAGACTAAACAAATATACTCCTAAACCAGTCTCAATCATCACTCCTACACCCACCTGAAACCACTCCCCAGACATGTGAGGTATCATTTTTCATAAGCATTCTAGACATTATCCTTGGTTTGAGATGCTACATGTATTGTTGGCCACATTATCTTTCTGAATCTGAATTAACTTTAAGGACCAAGCTCGAGACTTTGAAGAGATCTGAAACTTGAATGACCTAGGCAAGCAGCTTAGGAGGGAAGATTTGGGGAACTACAAACTATGATGTATGATACATTAAAAAGAACCTCTGTACTACTCTGTGAAAACCATATCTTGGCTGACAGAGGATGAAAACATGAACAGAGCAAGAAATGAGAAATCTGTAAATATAAAAATGGTGGATTTATGTTGTATCCCAAAATATTGTCAACCTCAATATATTTCATTAATTCAATATCATTTCACTTTTATTTTTTCCAACCATAAGTATGTATCATTGCATGCAGGATTAAGTTCCTTACTTTGCACACACCTTAATCTGAGCAATAAGATCCTCTTCAAGTTTGGTGTATGTAATAGCAACATCACCACTGGTGTTAGCTGGGGCAACAACACAGTCATCTGCACTTACAAGCTCAAAGTCTATGTTTGTTTCAGGTACCTGCTCTTGTGGAGGGATAGGTACCTATAGCAAGATAAAACACCACCATTAGACAGTGATAGAGTTAGAAAAAGAACAGCAAATATACGACTACTTTCTTATTCTATATATATATATATATATATACACAAATTATCAAAACATAACACTGACACTTTACCAGATTCCACCTGCATAAGGTTACACAACAACTGGAGTTACCTTCATCAAGGTTATATATTATGATTAGCTAATTTTTCAACAATCAAAAATCATACATGAAGGAGCCATTAAAATCATCTGATAATACCTATATCAGCGTATCTATCAATCTATATCTCTGACGCACGTTCCCTTTGGGAGCTCCCTCAAGGGGGTAGCCACAGCAAAAGTCTCCATAGCTGATGAACTTGTTTGCTGCTCCTTAGCCTTTTAGTGCCTCATCCTTAACATGCTACTGGCAGAGGGCAAATCTAGCACAATGTTGACAAAGGATCCTACCTAAAGTTCCTACAGGCTACTTTTATGTAATGCTATGACCCTCTGCTTTTACATAATGCTCACACCTAAATGTTCCAACTAACCTCTTCTACCTATTGCTCCTGTCTAATGTTCCTACCTACTACTTCTATCGACTGCTCCCAACATTATGTCAAAGGGTAGAACTAACACGAATTCCTTACAACAGGAAAATCTTGAGTTACAAAGAATGAGTTGTGCAAGTTTAATGTTATCAAGTGCTGTGTGACAAGGAGAGATTGTTATGTGTGTGGACAGAATGCCACCAGTCCATGCATGGGTGAGGCAGAAAGAGAAGACAGCTACCTGGGTCATAGGAGTGCAACATGACAACCACTGATATGCTGGTTGACTATGCAGCTGTCACTATCCTTCCTGATACCTAAGTGGGCAGTACCGGTAATATACCTCCCTGGTTGGCAGCTGCCTACCAACTGCTATCCACATACTAGTGTAAGAAACATCTAAATCTTCTAAAAACCTTACTCTGAAATAAATAAACAGATGGTTACACTTTTGAATAATGTACACCACTTACAGCATCTACATATTGTACTCACAGTGTTCATGTCAACAGGCAGTCCACTTCGAGTGACTTCAATGAGTTGGTCAAAACCTTTGCTCATTCGCAGGTATTCCTTGGCTTGTTCAATCTCTCCACGCTTCTTGGCTTCAAGAGCTGCTTGCCTAAACTGCCCTTGTCTTTTGGTAAGGAATGCCAGTTGTTTTTCCACTCTTGACTGAGGAGCCTGTCTCACTAAGAAAAAAAAGAAAAAAAGAAAAAAATATCTATTAAAACCCATGTGAGTACACTCATGGAAATGTAAGTAATGTTTAAAGTCTATTCAGCAATGCTTAATATTCACACATTTGTCTTGCAATACAACTATTTCTTACCTGATCTTTACTGATGCTCATTACTTACTGGTACTTCTACTTTTTCACTAACTTACAAATCAAAGAATGATTTTGTATGCTAAGTATTTGTTACTGAAAAAGATGTTTCTGTCTGAAAATTTTTCATACTTGAGATTAACAACTGTAAGAACACTAGCATAAGGATCAGTAAAGATATAAGGCAAAGTATCAATGAAACTCTTTCTAGATCAAAAAAACAAACTAATTCAGTTATCAATCTGTAATGTATAAGGAAGTGATTTTACACTCATGATGCCCGATCCCTTGGACCTTCTCTATTACCAAGCAACTTTTTAAACTTCTCTAAGATGTCTGCATTTATGATTCCATCACTGTTTTTTCAATCTATTCACCAAGCTTATACTAAAAAATTACCTCTTTTTATCTTTATAACAAGTTCCTTAATTTCAAAGTACTTTTATCTTTTTTAATAAGTTTCTTTCTTAACGTCATGCTGTTCTCTGGTCATTCTATCCCTACATCTTTTGAAGAAATGTTCAATATCTACATCACAATCTACTTTAAAGACTTAAAATTATGATCATGTCACCCCACAACTCTTCTATTCCATGATGGGCTAATCTAATGCGTCTGGCCTTTCCCGATAACTCATCTCTTTTAATGTTGGTATCATCTTTGATGTTCTCTTCTGGACTTTCTCTATTAGCTCTTTGTGCTTCTTTAGGTGTGGTGACAAAACCTAAGAAACATATGCTACTTTTGGCCTTATCTAGGATGTGATACAGCTTGCTGAGCAATTCCTTATCCATGAGCTTGAATGCAATTCTAACATTTGCTAGTAAACAGTTGGTCTTCTTAACAATTCTCCTAAGGTGGAACTCTGGAGAGAGGTTAGGGATCATGTTAAAGTGCTTTTTTTGTTGAGTAGGTGTTTCATAGCAAGGTGAAGAGTATTCTCCTTTTGAATACTTGTCAAAGTTCTGCATCTAATGCTTTATTCATATACAATGAAATCAGTATGATAAGGGACAAAGGTTTGGGAAGGTTGGAGCTGTCTAGTAAGTGTTATATCAGTATGGTGTGGACGGGTATGTCAAGGTTGATTCTTTTAAACCTAAAACTGTGACATATATATTTGTCAGTACATGATCATCTGCAACAAACATCATCTGAGATGAGATTTCTAAGCCACCATTAATATTAGGTGCCATGTGTAGCATTCAGAAACTTCAGCACTCCACCATGGAAAAACAAAGGTACATTAAGGATCTATCTTTTTCATCAGGGACACTGGATATGAGGGTAATGAGGCAGTAAAAAGAGGGTTAAGTTGGGGGGTTTGCCATGATTTATGAAAGTATTAAGTATGCCAGGTTCCAAATGTCAATGTCTGGATGTTCTGTGGTGGAGCCAAGGATGATTCTACATTAGTGTAAGGAGTTACAAAACTATGGGACGGCAAGGTACTCTAAGCAGAAGTCATGACCTTAGAAGTGTGAGTTTTTGACTGATATATGTAATTTCCTGTTATGTGTCAGTTATAGTAAAAAGTAAGTTTGAGGTCTGGTTGATGTGTGTTTTGAGTCTGAGGTTTAGTTGGTGTGTTTAAGTATGAGGTTTAGTGGGTGTGTTTTAAGTTGAGGTTTGGTTGGTGCGTGTTTTAAGGAGTGAGTTTTTGGTCACTATTTTGTCGTACTTTAGATTTATTGCTAATCTTTGTACAGTGTTTTATGAGAATGTCTGCACATTGCTTGAGTGTGGAAATAGTACTGTGTAGTGTAGGCATACCTTCACGTGTGGGTGAGTGAAGTATGAATGTTTATTAGGTACTTCTTAGTTTTTTGTTGTTTTGTTATACTGTATTGTGAAAGTTGTGCCAGCTTGTTTTCTGCTGTTTGGTGATAAAGCTACTTACTCTTCTTTAGAAGTAGCATTTACTGTCATTTTCTTTTTACAACACTGTGTTGTTTTATGAGGTTGTGAACCAGAAGGGATATCTCTGTTTAACTGCTTTCTGTGATCCTGGGAAAGCACATTTTTTGCTGTTTTTGTAAGACAATATTGAAATAGGATATGACATTGTCTAGTAATTGGAGTATAAAGAAAAGATTATTAGTTTTGAGTTCCTATAGTGTGGGACAGGTTAACAGTTTGTATGGTTACATTTTGTAAGTGTCATTATGTATGTGTCATGAGGCAACTATGGCATGTAATATAAAGGGGGTCTGAAGACAAGATGTGAATGGTGTTCTACGTGGTGCAGGCGTGTGAAACCAGAGTACAGAAGGTTATGTATGTGTAGTGGGTTTGGTGATGAGACTGAAGGGTTTGTTAGTGAACTGGCTTTGGTGGTTATCATAGCTATTGTGTATAATTGCTCAGGTTGTGTGAAACTACATGGGTCTTGGGACTGAAAGGTGAGCCTAGAGTAGCCCTTCACAGCAATCACGTATGGGTAAGGTTAAGTCCACATGACATACTGGTTGTTCATATATGTGTTCAGCTCGTTTAGTCACTTCAGACAAAAATATCTAGAAATCTATGTTTGAATTAGCTAAGAAATGACAAGCAGGGCTTCACTGTACATACACAAACATATATTCATGCATAATGTTGTACAGCACTTACATTTCCATTCCATTAAAATAAGGTGGCCTGGAAGAATGTTAAGAGTTTAACTATCACATTAAAAAAGACTAATTCTTTAGTCATACTGTGAAAACATAATGCAGATATACTGCATCAGATGAGACCTAAACTAACCATTAGTTGGAGGAGCTGTTTTAGGATCAGTAGAAGCTGTCTGACCACCTGGTGCTTTTGGTTTTGGTGCTTCTTGTCTTTCTTTATCAACTTGGTTACTCTCTCCAATAGATGCAACAGCAGAAGGTACAGCAGAAGCAGGAGCAGCCTCTGGTTTACTACCACCAACAGGGATTGGAGGAAAACCTGAACATGATAAACACAAGGTCTGGTGAGATCTGTGCTGAAACAAAACTTTCCTGCATTCATCACTTACCAAATCTCCTCCCAATATATAGCACATACATATCTATCTCTGTTCCTAATATTCATGGAACAGATCAGATATCTCTTAACCATCCACTTTCCACTCTGTTACCAACATTTGTCCCCATAATCTTTACACTCTATTCTTTTCTTCCCAAAACATTTTTGTTTACTATGTTTATCAATACTATCCGCATCTCTCATTTGCCCTAAGTTTCAAAGCATGTACCTGTCTCATGACTGCTGGATACTTTCTCCTTAACACCTCCAAATCACTTGAATTCTTTGTTTGTAGATCAGCAAATACTAACCACACACCTCCCCTTTCTTTTCATCAGAAATAGAACTTCCTTGCCCATGTACATTTATTACCCTTACATCCACATTCAATAATCCACTATTCAAGTACTGCTTCAATACAAAACCTTCCCAGCTCTTCCACTCCCTGAGTTTTGAAGTATTCTCACCCTAAGCCATTCTTCACTCAGTCTCTCTTAGTATCTCTGGAAATGAGTCACTTTTCCAAGTTCATTTGGTTTCATCACTTACTTCACAAGTGTCATTTCCTTCTCCCCTTAAACAATCATCAACTTTTACTCTTGCCTCAAAAAGAAATGATCAAATATTCTCACTGTTGCTCCTCTAAGCACATTCACATCTAACAAAATCCATCAATTCCTGTTGAATCCCAACCATACTTACCGATGTGGATGTGGAGAGGGAACTAGAAACTAAGTGTGAATGAATGTGGCCTTTTTTTTGTTTGTTTTCCTAGCGCTACCTCGCTGAAGCAAGGGGTAGCGATGCTGTTTCCTATGGGGCAGTATGTTGCCAGGAATGGATGAGGGCAAGCAAGTATAGATATGTACAAATGCATATATGTATATTCCTTTGAGTCCACAGGGAAAATGAAACACGATAAGCTCCCAATTGCACTTTCGTGTAATAGTCACATCATCAGGGGAGACATAAAAAAGAAATATAACAGTCAGTTGATATACATCAAAGAGACAAAGCTAGGACACCATTTGGTAAACATGCGATTGTCCAATTGCATATATATATATTTATTTATTTTGCTTTGTCGCTGTCTCCCGCGTTTGCGAGGTAGCGCAAGGAAACAGACGAAAGAAATGGCCCAACCCACCCCCATACACATGTATATACATACATGTCCACACACGCACATATACATACCCATACATCTCAATGTATACATATATATATACACACAGACATGTACATATATACACATATACATAACTCATACTGTCTGCCCTTTATCCATTCCTGTTGCCACCCCGCCACACATGAAATGCAAACCCCCCTTTCCCCCGCATGTGCGCGAGGTAGCGCTAGGAAAAGACAACAAAGGCCACATTCGATCACGTTCAGTCTCTAGCTGTCATGTATAGTGTACCGAAACCACAGCTCCCTTTCCACATCCAGGCCCCACAAAACTTTCCATGGTTTACCCCAGACGCTTCACATGCCCTGGTTCAATCCATTGACAGCACGTCGACCCTGGTATACCACATCGTTCCAATTCACTCTATTCCTTGCATGCCTTTCACCCTCCTGCATGTTCAGGCCCCAATCACTCAAAATCTTTTTCACTCCATCTTTCCACCTCCAATTTGGTCTCCCACTTCTCCTTGTTTCCTCCACCTCTGACATATATATCCTCTTGGTCAATCTTTCCTCACTCATTCTCTCCATGTGATCAAACCATTTCACATATACATGCACATATACATATCAACATACACACATACATATACAAAAGCACAGACATATACATATATACATATGTACTTATTCATACTTGCCTGCCTTCATCCATTCCTGACACCATCCCGCCCCACAGGAAAAAGCATCACTACCCCTGGATTCAGTGAGGTAGTGCCAGGAAAACAGACAAAGCAGGCCACACTCGTTCAACTCAGTCTCTGGCTGTCATGTGTAATGCACTAAAACCAGCTCCCTACCCACATCCAGGCCCTACAGACCTTTCCATGGTATACCCCAGATGTTTCACATGCCCTATACCATGACTTGTGACAGGGTGATCCAACGCAAGTTGAATAATTGTAAGTTGAGCAAATAAATTCCAAATTATAACAGGGTTATGTTACTGACGAAATTCTTCTGTATCTAACCCTTACAGCCTTGGCTGCTGATCCAATTTATAGTAAAGGATGGCTGTGGCAATTAAACACAAGTGTACCATAAACAGCTATCTTACCAGGTGGTGTAGGAAGTTCATCAAAGTCTACAGGCTTTCCAGCTTTGTGTTTCTTGATAGCATCTTGGTACTGTTTCATAATACGTTGGTTCATGCGTTCTTTACGTGAGTTCTCTTCTCTCTAGAAATAGAAATAGTAACAATAAAACTACATAATAATCAAATTTATTGTTTAAGATATTTACAACAGTTATTGCTGGGGATAGGGGATAAAGAATTCTTCCCACGTATTCCCCGCGTGTCGTAGAAGGTGACTAAAAGGAGAGGGAGTGGGGGGCTGGAAATCCTCCCCTCTCAATTTTCAATTTTCCAAAAGAAGGAACAGAGAAGGGGCCAAGTGAGGATATTCCCTCTAAGGCTCAGTCCTCTGTTCTTAATACTACCTCCCTAATGCGGGAAATGGCGAATACATATGAAAAAAAATCACAACAGTTAAGCAAGATCATTAAGCATAATGTTTTCTAACTGAATTAATAAAAAACTATCCATTCACATTTCAAAGTTTCCTCCCAAAAAACCATTATAGTTTTTACAACGAACAGGTGGCTTCCTAAACCTAATGCAATTCCACCAAATATCCTTACATATATATATATATATATATATATATATATATATATATATATATATATATATATATATATATATGTGGTGTGAGGTGGTTTGATCGAGTAAGTAATAATAGGGTAAGAAGGATGTGTGGTAATAAAAAGAGTGTGGTTGAGAAAGCAGAAGAGGGTGTTTTGAAATGGTTTGGTCACATGGAGAGAATGAGTGGGGAAAGATTGACAAAGAGGATATATGTGTCAGAGGTGGAGGGAACGAGAAGTGGGAGACCAAATTGGAGGTGGAAAGATGGAGTGAAAAAGATTTTGAGTGATCGGGGCCTGAACATGCAGGAGGGTGAAAGGCATGCAAGGAATAGAGTGAATTGGAACGATGTGGTATACCTGGGTCGACGTGCTGTCAATGGATTGAACCAGGGCATGTGAAGCATCTGGGGTAATCATGGAAAGTTGTGTGGGGCCTGGATGTGGAAAGGGAGCTGTGGTTTTGGTGCATTATTAAATGACAGCTAGAGACTGAGTGTGAACGAATGGGGCCATTGTTGTCTTTCCTAGTGCTACCTCGCACACATGAGGGGGGAGGAGGTTGTTATTTCATGTGTGGCGGGGGGGCGATGGGAATGAATAAAGGTAGACAGTATGAATTATGTACATGTGTACATATGTATATGTCTGTGTGTGTATATATATGTATACGTTGAGATGTATAGGTATGTATATTTGCATGTGTGGACGTGTATGTATATATGTGTGTATATGGGTGGGTTGGGCCATTCTTTCGTCTGTTTCCTTGCGCTACCTCGCAAACGCGGGAGACAGCGACAAAGCAAAATAAATAAAATAAATATATATATATGACTCCTGTATAACACATTGCTCCAATTCACTCCATCCCTTGCTTGCCTTATTCTCTCCTGCATGTTCAAGCCCTGAGCAATCAAAATCTTATCTATCTCGTCCTTCCATCTCCAAAATAGTCTCCCACTTTTCCTTGTTCCCTCCACTTCTGACACGTATATCCTTTGTTAACCCCTCCTCACTCATTCTCTTCATATGTAAAAGCCATTTCAGCACACTCTCTTCAGCTCTCTCAGCTATACTCTTCTCATTACTACACCTCTTCCTTACCTAATCATTACTTGCTTGATCAAATCACCTCATCACATAATGTCCTCAAACATTTCATTCCCAACAAGTCCACTGTCCTCCGCACAGCCTCATGTCTTGCATCCACACACTGTTGGGACTGCTACATCTTCACACACATATTTTTTCCTTCCCAGATAATGACTTCTCTTTCCACACATTCCTCAATGATTCATGAACCGTCACTGCCTCAACCACACTACGTCACTTCTGCTTCTAAGATTCCAATCTCTGCAATGTTCACTAACATGTATCTAAAACACTTTTACCATTCAAACTCCTAAACTAAAATGTCCCTAAACCTAATAACCTTGCTTTTATTCATGTTTTCTCTCAATTTCCTCCTTTCACACACACTCCCAACCTCAGACACCAACTTCTGCAGTTCTTCACTCAAATCTGCCATCAGTGCTGTGTCATCAACAAACAAATTTCTCACTTCCCAGGCACCCCCCTCACTCTCTATAAACTGAATACTAGCCCCTCTTTCCACGAAGATTGCATTTCCTTGCTTACCATCCCCATCCATGAACAAATTAAACAGCCACGTTGATATCGTACACCACTGCAGTACATAGACATATGTATATACTGTTCACTGGTCAGTCAATACTGAGATGCCAAGAGGCCTTCACAAAATCTGCATCTTCCTGTTGTCTTAATCTGTCAAGCTGTGACTCTCACAAGATAACTGATGGTTGTGATGAAAACTCTTAGAAGTCATATTTGTCTGAGACAATGACACTTAAAAAAAAAAAAAAAAAAAAAAAAAAAAAAAAAAAAAAAAAAAAATCACACGTCACCTTATATGCCTGACAGTACTCCTGGAGTACCTTATGCCTAGAAGCTTACTAACATAAGTTAAAGGGATTTAGAATACCCCACACAAAATTTACAGGGGATATCAAGACTGCTACAGAGATGGTTATCATTTTCCGATCCATTAAAACTTTCATATCTGAGACCCCTTCTCCTGACCCTTATAGAAAGAGAACATTAAGTACCATGTACAAAATCAATAAAATCTAAAATATCTCACCTTGGCCTTATCATACTGCTCAGCATACTTAGTTAGTCGTTGCTCAAGAGCTTCTAACACTGAGGATGGAGATGGTGGTCCCCCAGGTGCAGTGTTGGCATTTCCTTCTATACCAGTTGATTCCAATGAAGTTCCACTTGGGGGTGAAGGTAATGTGGACTCTGTCAATAACAAGCAAAGAAGATTTGAAGTGTAATTCTATCCATGTTTTCATAGTATAAGCAGCTAAAAGATATAAGGAGGAAATACAGCTTAAATTTACATGGACAATAACACCACCAAAAAACTGGGGACCCTTTTCAAGCCTTGTATAATTCTTTCTGAAGCAGCCAGTCAAGCTTTAAAGATATCAGTCTAAAGCAATCTGCCTCATCAACTTGTACCCTCTTGCCACTTAAATGAAACCTTGTCTGTTTGACACAATGCTAGTTTTTTATCACTCTGAAGATATAATTAGAGAGAGAGCAAGAGATTCTGGTTTTGCTACATATATCCCATATACAGAGACTAGATATGTAGAAATAAGACTGCTGCTCCTCTGCACCTGATGCTTCACACAAAGGGGGGGATGATTCTGATCGAGAGTTGAATGCTTGTATGCCATCTTCAGATGAGGACACTCTGCATCTGAGGGTTACGGTATGTCAAAGATGTTGTGACAGCAGTAACAACTCTGGTTGATATTATGAGAGCAATAACAACTCAATGACTGGTTGATATTATATGTACTTCTTTCACAACATAGTCAAACCATGGAATTCTCTTACTTTTCAAATTTTTCCGGACAACTACAATTTGTCATCCACACTCTCATTTGCAGATATGTTAAAGATAGAAACCACATAAAGTAGTGCACTCAGAACAATCCTCAACTGCTAACAACCACAAACATTAAAACTCTTGCATAAAGAGGCAAAACACCTTCCAATATCATCCCACTTCAATATGCTTGGTATATATACATATACATACAGTGTCTGCAGAGATCCAGTGACTACTGTTTAAAATCAGACTTTCATACATCACTTTCATACATCAGGTTTTAATTGAAGAACAAATCGTATTACTTGCTTACGGTGGAGATATCATATGCCTGGCAGCATGATACAGTCCAAAAAGTCACATGACATGAACTGCTGCCTCAGTTACCCTATGGCAGAGAGTGGAGGAATGCAACTTTTGTTCTTTGTCCTTGTAATTACTAATAACTGGTTAAATCTGTTTCAGGTGATATATATACATGTGTAACACATACATATATGGGTGAATCGTCTGTGGTAAAACATGGGATAGTCTGTAGGACCTAGCAGTGGATAGGGAGCTGCAGTTTTAGTGCATTACATATGACGGCTAGATGCGAATGGATGAGGCCTTTCTTCATCTGTTCCTAGCGCTACCTCACAAAGGCAGGAAACGGCAATCAAGTATGAAAATCATATTCATTTTATTTATTCATTATACTTGATTGCCGTTTCCCATGTCAGCAAGGTAGCACCAGGGAACAGATGAGGAATGACCCATCCACTCATATACATACAATAATAACTACACGCTAATTATTTATTCATATCTATAATAAATATACACTAATACATGTACATATACATAGCAACATATACACATATACATACACAGACATATACCTATATACCCATGTGCACATTCATATTCACCTTCCTCCATCCATTTCCGTTGCCACCCCGCCCCACAGGAAACAGTATCACCACATCCTGCGTCAATGAGGTATTGCCAGGGAAAACAGAGCAAAGAAAGGCCACATTCGTTCACACTGTCTCTAGCTGTCATGTGTAATGCACAGAAACCACAACTCCCTATCCACATCCAGGCCCCACACAACTTTCCATGGTTTACCCCAGACGCTTCACATGCCCTGATTTAATCCACTGACAGTATGTCAACCCCGGTATACCACATCGATCCAATTCACTCTGTTCCTTGCCCACCTTTCACCCTCCTGCATGTTCAGGCCCCGATCACACAAAATCTTTTTCACTCCATCTTTCCACCTCCAATTTGGTCTCCCACTTCTCCTCGTTCCCTCCACCTCCGACACATATATCCTCTTGGTCAATCTTTCCTCACTCATTCTCTCCATGTGCCCAAACCATTTCAAAACACCCTCTTCTGCTCTCTCAACCATGCTCTTTTTATTTCCACACATCTCTCTTACTCTTACATTACTTACTCGATCAAACCACCTCACACCACACATTGTCCTCAAACATCTCATTTCCAGCACATCCACCCTCCTGCGCACAACTCTATCCATAGCCCATGCCTCGCAACCATACAACATTGTTGGAACCCCTATTCCTTCAAACATACCCATTTTTGCTTTCCAAGATAATGTTCTCGACTTCCACACATTCTTCAAGGTTCCCAGGATTTTCGCCCCCTCCCCCACCCTATGATTCCCTTCCGCTTCCATGGTTCCTGGATGTGGAAAGGGAGCTGTGGTTTCGGGCATTATTGCATGACAGCTAGAGACTGAGTGTGAACGAGAGGGGCCTTTGTTGTCTTTTCCTAGTGCTACCTCGCACACATGAGGGGGGAGGGGGATGGTATTCCATGTGTGGCGAGGTGGCGATGGGAATGAATAAAGGCAGACAGTGTGAATTGTGTGCATGGGTATATATGTATGTGTCTGTGTGTGTATATATATGTGTACATTGAGATGTATAGGTATGTATATTTGCGTGTGTGGACGTGTATGTATATACATTGTGTATGGGGATGGGATGGGCCATTTCTTTCGTCTGTTTCCTTGCGCTACCTCACAAACGCGGGAGACAGCGACAAAGCAAAATAAATAAATAAATAATTTCTTTTATACAGAAACCTTTTAAGTGAGATAGTTAACTAGTAAGACAGGCTCAGTTGCAATGGCAGTCATAATGACTATATTCATTAACTTCTCTCAAGCATACTGAAGGCCTAACTGGATTTAATTGTTTCAATTACTTTTCCTACAGCTGAAGAAGGAATAACTTGTTAATTTAGTACACATTTCTCATCACCATCCTGAAACACCAAAGTAACAGATACTAATTTCCATATCTAAGGTATTTTCCCTATGATAATGATTGACTGAATAACCTGAACAGCAGAAAATCTACTACATGGACAACTTTTTCCGAAATCCAGAGTGACAAGCCATCTATCCCTGATGAAAGGAATATGAAATAGTATACCCAAGTTGTAGAAGTAGTAGTCAGGAACATTACCTATAAGTAGTCAGTATGACCATTAAGTAGGAGCCTCTGCAAACACTGTGCTAGAGCTGCTCTCTGCCAGTTGCCTGTTAAGGGTGAGGCACTAAAGGCTAAGAAGCAGCACTCGAATTCACTAGCTATGGAGACAACTGCCATGGCCACCCCCTTGAGGGAGTATCAGGAGAGAACATATGTCAGAGATTTAGATAGATAGAAAATGAAATAGTAAAGAGGAATACAATAATCTGTAGACTTGTCAAACACATATGCGAAGCCCACTGTTAGAGAAGCATCAATGTTTGACAACGGCAAATGTTACGACTTTAAGAAACAATAGAAGACATTCACAGCAACACATACTGCATTAGATATACTTGATTTACATTAAACATATGATCAACAGATTTCAATTCATAGCTCTAGACAGTGAGACTTCCATATGATGAATGCAAGCATGTATCACTTAAGAAAGCACCTAACAATATATATAAGTGAAACTTATGTCCTCATGCTACCAGTGAACTTATATTTGATGCTACAGTAATGTAAAGACTCACTATTTTCAGATGTTGCTTCAAGGGGAGCAGGTTCCAGAACAGGAGCACTCTCTTCTCGTTTTCTTTCCTGCAGATCATGTTGTAGGATAAGAGTACCTGGAGGTCCTGGCAAACTGGTCAAGTCTACAGCCTGACCACTTTCAGCAGCTCTGAGCATTGGCTCCATATGTTTCATTGTCCTCATGTACTGAATGGCTTGTTCTTTGTCGCCCTGTTTCTTGGACGCAAGTGCTGCTCTCTTATACTCGTTGTGAAGGCTACGGATTATACTAAGAGGGTCTGAGGAGGAAGAGGTTCGTTGGAGTGGTGGTCCACTTGATGTGGTGGTTTGTTGCACTGGTTTCCCAGATGAAGGGTTACTCTGCTGAACAGATGGCCCAAGAGGATGCTGTAATGGTGAAAAATTGTAATAATTTTGGGAATATTTTATGAATCTATAGATACGTATATGTACATTATACATACAAGAAACTACCAACTGTTACTCCAAACAACATATTATATCAAAACTTCTATCATCAAACTCACACATCTTCTTATACACATAAACAATAACTGCAGGTCATGAATGAGAGGAAATTAAGACAAAATAAACTTTAAGGTTAGTGTCAGAGGGTGGCACTTCTGAAAAAGGAGCTGTGGAGCTGTGTAACACAGCGAGTACAAGAAACTGAGTTCAAGGCTGATATAAATTGGAATGGAAATTCACTACAACTGGTGGGTGACAGTTATATGCTTAATGTACCAGGTAGTGAGAGGAGTGAAGTCTGATGAATGGGGTGCTTTTTCGAAGAGAGAATACTTCAGCACTTCTGATGCAGGAGATCAAACCTTGGTGCTAAGGGATCTGAATGCAAAAGAGGATGATGTACTGTACTTGGTTTAAAAAAAGATGCATATGTTAAGTGCACATGGGAGAGTGTGGGTGGGGCCACTGGACTGTGCTAATCATAGGCACGCAAAGGAAAAGTGTTTGAATTTGATCATGCTGAGAAAGGCAGCCACTGGAACGTCTGATGAAATTTCTTAGAGGAGGCAAGTATGAAAGTTTGCAATGATTTTAAAAGTAATCATTTCTTAGAGGAGTCAAGTATGAAAGTTTGAAACAATTTTAAAAGAAGAAATGAAGTATCAAAAAAGGGGTGAAAGTGAATGAGCTTGAAAAAAAGATCTCTCTTCACATATACCAGGAGAGACTAAATGAAAATTAGCACAGGATGAGAGTAAATGAAGCAAGGAGAGTGGGAGGGGTATTTGGGAAGCAGCATTTACATGTGTGAAGTGGAAGGTATGCATTGGGTGAGATGTGGGCATATGAGAAAAGTTAGTAAGAGGTGCAATGAGGAAGTTAAATTACTGATGAAAGATAAAATAATGGTTTATGGATGGTATCGGCAGGAAAGGAGAGTGAGTGACAGAGGTTTATGAGGTATCTGCAGGAAAGGAGTGACAGGGAGGTATATAAGAGTAAGAGGTACAAGGTAAACAGAAAGATGTGTGAGCTGAATAAATTGCCAAATGAAGAGATGGTGCAAGAGAATATCAATGAATTTTGGGGAATGTATGATTTTCTTTTTGGAAAAGATGTGAGTAGTGTGAGAAGTGAAAAAGAACAAATGGGAGCAACAGTGAGGGAAGCAGATGGAAACGTGGTAAGCAAAGAGGTGAGAGATGGAGTGAATATTTTTGAGGACTGTTGAATGTGCTCAATGATGGTGGTGGATGTATTGTGTTTGGAGGAATGTGGAGTATGTGGAAAGAGAGGTCACTGTCTATGAAAGAAAAGGCGGGTGTGTTTGATGGTACAGTAGTCCTGATAATTTTGTATGGATGTGGTGTATAAAATCTTGATAAAGAAAAGTGAATAGGGTGACTGTGTTGCAAATTAAATGAGGATAATTTGTTGGAGGAGAGTTGACTGTGTAAGAATGACTGGACAAGAGAGAGGTTTGGTAGTAAGATGAGTATGACTGAGAAAATTGAGAAAGGTGTGCAGAAGTGGTTTGGAAATACAGAAAGAATCAGTGATGAATGGCTAACTAAGAGTGTATGTGTGTCAGAAGTGGAGGGAACAAGGAGAAAGGGGAAACTAAGAACTAGATGGATGGGTATAGGGAAATATGCTTTCAGTGATCAGGGCCTGAACATACAGGAGAGTATGAAGTGTGCAAAGTTCAGAGCAAACGAACAATTTGGTAAGCAGGGGATGATGTGCTGTCAATGAGCTTAACCAAGGAATATAAAGCAGTCGAGGAAACCAAAGAAAGGTTTGTGAGGTTTGGCTGTGTATATGGGGCTCTGGTTTTGGTGCAATACATATGATAGCTACTGTGTGAATATCACCAAATGAGGCTGTCCTTCATCTGTTCCTGGTCCTACTTTAATGGGTGGGGGAATCAGGGATTGAATCCTTTACCAGAAATAGGGGCAGAGACATTTCTTTACATGACATGGAAAGAAAGCAGAAAAATATCTAAAAAGCAGTAAGAGTCTGGTTCTTAAGGAATGGCTATGGAATCAAAAGTACACTATACAGGCAAATATTCATTTGAGATTGCAGTATGCCTCCCTCCATATATAACCTTAATATCTTTGTGCCAATGCTTATGAAGATCAATTTATGAATGTATCAGCCAACAAGGTTCATCAACAGAAAGGATTAACAAATAAAATCTATATTTTTGGTTTCTTTTGAGTTTCTAGAGAGAGCTAATAATGGTAATCACAAACATTCTTAAGCCATATTTCATGAACAAAGAATGAAATATGGCCAACTAATGACAGACACAACTTTTCAATATTTTCTGTAAGCTTTGTTCCCTGCACAAGTCAAATACGGTTAAATCTCAAATTGGATATATACAGTAGGGGCAAAGAAACACCTTTCTGAGACTAACTTCATGAACAGTGGTTGCAATGATGGAATAAAAAAATTATTTTAGTGACAAAAGAAATGTCTTAAATTACAAATCTGTGCACCTTGGTTTTGAAAAAGGTATTTTTTTGTTTCATCTGTGCTAAGTGAAACTAAGAAACAGCAGTCCAAAATATATGTTCTTTTGGGTGTCTAAACTCTGATGTATATAAAAACTTTCAAATACCATAAAGAAAAGCTTGAGTTTACTGAACATGTCCATCCATTTTCAAGCCAGATGGCCCCAAAGCAAAATACTAGTAAAGGTACAAAAACCAGATTACTGGGAAAGAGAAGATGGAAGAAGAATCAGCAAAAGCCACAGGTCTCCCTCCACAGGAAAGACACGCAACAAAGAAAAGAATGAAAAAGTCAGGTGACAGTAAGTTGTCTGAGGAAATTATTCAATTAGATCACACAGTGTTGAAATGGACTGGGAAGAATAAATGTATGTACATAAGAGAAGGGAGTTGAAATATTTTAAGGAAAGAATAAAAGACTGGGTTACAGGAAGTGATGAAGGGACATATAATGGAACAAGGTGTAAGAAAAATGAGTAATAATGTACAATAAATGTCATGCTTAGAGGTGGTTCCATATGGGCCATTCAGAACTTGAGTATTGGCAAAGTATATTAAGAAAATAGATGAACTTATTTTCTCCCACTACAAAAAATGATCTCACTTGTTTCCCTGGGTCTGATCTTTGTGCTGCCTGAGGTGCAGGTTTGTCATCTCCATGAAAAACTACATCATGAGATATAGTAGTATGAGGAATAGAAGGGCTCCTGGTATGAGGGGGAACTGGTGGAGGAGATTGGTCTTCTGAGGGTGTTAAGACAGCTGGGGAAGAGGTGGATGATGTGTCAGATGATCCCCCTGTATTGCCACCACTTGCTCTGACTACAATATGGGGAGGAATTTCATCTTCGTTAATAGGCCTGCCAGCCTTGACAGTCTTCTGCATTTGCGTCAAAGTTTTAAGGCCACGACTGAATCTGAAAACATACAACAAAACTCAGTATCTGTTATATCTCAACTTGTTTTATATAGTAGTGACTGATCTAAAAGCATGAGGAGGATTGGAATGTAAAAGATGAGTTTCTATTAACTACAGATTGAAAGTTACAAACTGTTGTTCTGCAAAAACCTCCCATATAGAGAAAAATGGGATGTAAACAACAATGTGGAATATCAAGTCCTAAATGTATTTCGATAAGATTTTCATCATATTAGTACTTTAGGGATTAACAATGATAAATAGAAATGAAATCTAATAAATTTCTAGCTTAATTTCTGAGGTCAGAGAGGTTCTCTTCTGTTTGTCTGCCATATTAACAAACAAAAACATTGTAAGTTGCAGTAAAATAACAACAGCAGGTATAAACCAATCACAAAAGTAGCACAGATACGCACACAATGGTAGTAACTGTGAGACTAACCCGCTGGTGAGAATGTGGTGTGTTCCACCCACGACCCTCACTTACTCCACCTGCCAACGCTCACTACGTTTTGGCACACTTTCTATCACAGATCTATATCATGGCAAATTTTGACCACATAAAAAGAGGGACAGGAAGTAGATTTCTTGCGGAATAGTAAAATTGCATACTGTGATACCACATACAGCAAGGCAAGGGTATATTAAGATTTTGCTGTTGTCTGCAAAATCTGAAAATAAAATATAATAGAATGGTAGGCTGCCAAGTATAATGTAAGGTGGAGGAGGATAAAGAGAGTGAGTATACTAAAAGCACAGGCAAGACCCTGTAAGATTCGTTACTGGAAAAGAGGAAATGTCACAGTGGGTTGGAAAGAATGGTGAAGAATTAAAAGTCATGGATGAGTTTACACTATTAGAGGTAAAATCCACAAAAAATGGTAGTAGGAACATTGATAATAAGCACTGCATTTTGCAAACTAAAAAACCTGAGGGATACTTGAATCTTTTTGGGGAGCAGTTGTCCCAACTCTCATTCAGGGAAATGAAATCCTTGTTTATACTAATCGGTATGGGTAGAAATGATGGTTTACTTAAATAGTATATTCAAAACTCGCTTTTCTGCCCCCTGAATCCCTTCTACTTTTCTGCTCCCTGAATCCCTTCTATGGAGCCCCCACAGCTTACAGGAGGCAGGCCATGTGCAGTAGTTAAGGTCACAGAAGTGTGGTATTATTTGTGATCATTACTTGTGATTACCCCTTGTGTGTTCCAGGGAGAGTTTTACACTCATGTTGCCCAGTCTTTACTCCTATATGGGTATACACACACCTAAAACAAGTTGGCTTCCTGTCTGTCCAAGGTAAAGAAGGTAATGGTGGATTTCTATGGGGGTCACAAAATTCTATTATGAGAGAGCCCATGTTATATCTGTGATGCAATGTTCCATGTCTGTTGCTGCTTGAGTAGTGTCAGGGTGTTGTGATTTGATTTGTGACTGTGTCTGCATATGTGAAGACTTTCACAGTGCTGCCTGCTGGAGGTGATTAAGGGTCATACGGGAAAAGAATGAAAAGTGGTGGAGAAAGAACTTCTCCTCGGGGAACCTCACTATAGAGTTTTAGGGTTCTGAGGGTGAGGCCTTTTTAACTGCCTATGGCTTGTTGGACAATTGTGAGGCTGGTGGGAGGGTTACATTGTTTCTGTTTCCCCTGTAAACAGGTTTTTTAAGGAGTCTGGATAGTGATGAAAATTGTGATATGGGGTGATTGAAGGAGGGAGAGTTTGGAGCTTGACGAGTTTAATATTGGTAATAAGATGGAAAGACTCCAATCACCTAAAATTTTGCTGTGTATCTAGAAGTCAAAGATATATTTGAGATCTTAAACTGCATCTGGGCTGAAGTGTTTTATGTGAAAATTTGGTACATTATCAGAGACAGTCGTATGGTAATATGTTTTAACTGAATTTTCAATGTCAGCAGATGTGAAGGGAGGGTGAGCATTTGTCTCAAGGTGAAGTTTATGAATGTCCTGTCTAGGGCTGCAGATGGTTTATGACTAATTTTCTATTAGTGTCTTATGAGAATGTTTGTGATCTTTAGAAGAGGGAATGCCATTTTGGGTTAGAAGTGCCCATGCGTAAAAGTCAGAGTAGTATGCCATGTGTGGTCTTTAGTGCCCTCCAGAGTTGGTTGCTGATGATTCTGTGGTACATCGTGTTAGGGATGTGTGCCAGTTTACTGCCAGTTTGAATCTGTTCTATTGTCCTTACTGATGCTTGTTGACAAATGACAGCAGTGTCACCATTAAATGGTTTACTTGAATCTCATAATGAACTGATGTTAAAGATTACTCCAACGTTTAAAGACACAAATCATTCAAACATTCAAGTTGCAACACTAAATCAGTATGTTGTGCTAAAACCTAACTGAGCCATATTGGTTTCATAACAGAATCTACCATGAAACATCCTTGTGATCATAATTCAGGACCCAAATTCTCCCAACTAGTAATATCCGGAATTTGAGAATACTTGCCAGCTCCATCCCACCTGGAGAAGAGAGGATGGGAACTGCAAATACAAGACAATGATAAAACCTTTACACTGTAGAAGGATTAAGTATAAAAATAAAACCAGTATGTATCCAACCACACAGAAACAAACCTTCGAGCTCTTGAAGTCTCACCAGCTACCTTTGCATTTGCTTCTGCCTGTTCATACAGGGCAATTCTTTCTGACAGCAAAGCAAGAATGTTACTTCCTGCAACCATCGGTGCCTGCCTTGGAGCCATGGGTTCAGGATTACGGTAATCACTGACTGGAAATGGTTGACTTGGAACAGTTGGAGCTGGTCGAACAGGAACTACAGGTGAACTCTGAATGTTTTCCTCACAATCTGTTGGGCCAAGAGCTGATAATTCAGCCTGGAAATGAGAGGGGAAAGTCATAGTGAAGTATTCTTTAGATTTAGAACAATAAGCATACTGCAAAGCCAAAATCTATTAAAAGCAGCATTTTATCAACACCATTTCCAAGCAGGGATGGCATTAATCAATATCTATCTACCAAACATTTCAACTCTGTTTCCATGCATATAAAATCTAATTGAAGGTGTTAAAATGAACAATGGTTTCCACACTACAATAAACACACCAATTTCTTTCACTGCACAGTGCTGAAAAAAAAAAAAAAAAATCAAAAGCCATTTTCATATCATGTTCACTGGAAATGCCTCCAGCTCATAGGTATTTACTTAGCATAAATCTATCTTGTGGTTTACCTTTTTTTTCTAACCATCCATAATACCACAGAACTTCTTAAACAAGGTATCATCTTCCATATGTCCTCCACAACCATTCCATATCAATACATTTTTTGTCCATATGTAATTTCAATTATCACTTCTAGGAGGTACTGAGGAGCTTTGGTTGAAATTTATCTGGGCTACACTATTGTGTCACACTTGTGATTTATATTCTCAATCAGCACTAATGCCCAACAATGCTCTTATGGTACAGCAGATTATGCTACCTTGGTGCAATAGATAAAACTTACACAATGTGTAGCATATATGTGTATGATACTGATATTAGTCACAAATATGTTAAGGGATTACTGGGGAGCAAACATGTGAAAATTCCTTCCTTCTAATATCAATATATTCTGTCATGCTGGCAGACTTCCACCGAAAATTGTGACCCAAAAACATATCAAATCAACATATTAGTTTCTTTGATTTTATCATATCCCCAAAACTACAAGAATTCTTACCAATCTAATGGGTGATTTTGTAAAGAGAATGAACTTTCAGCCTTTCTCATGATCTTCATGGCATTTATCACAAAACACATTAAACCTCGGAACAAAAATTAAGTATCCACAAACGAATACCTGAGTTCTGAGGATGAAGATGAAACACCATCTCAGACCCTACAACCTAAGAAATGATTAATACAACATTAAAGAATCACTGAAACTATGAAAACTGAGGACTAAATGAAAAATATGGGCAACTGTAGTCCTCTTCCCTCTTTAAAAAGAAGAGATAAGGGAAACCATTTACAAACTTTGGAGGAAATGAAAATCCTGTCTTTTAAAATGTGTTAAGTCATAGTTATTGGGAAAGACATGAGACGGTAGAGAGTATAGTAGGGTTGGTAAAGTTGGTAAAGGGTCTTAAAGTTTTGAAGATATCCATAAAACAATGAAGAAATCACTTCAGAAGTTTATCTGGTCCACTACTCTGATACAGTGTAGGAGTTTTGTTGAGGTTTCAAATTAGAGTGCTGAAAACGAGGGAGGAAGGCCTAAGCATATAGTACCACTACAAATATCTTTTCTTATAACTACAATTAAAAATTAAGTACTGGATATTATGTTTTAAACAATATTATAATTTTTCTCGTTATAATCAATATGATCAATGATTTTCTTCCTAACAGCATTATAAAAGTTTGTAAAATTACCAGCAACAATAAGCAGATGCAGCACTGTCAAAAGTCAGAAATGTGTTGGCAACACATACTAACTTATACAAGAAACCACTTTTACTGCCTCATCTTGGTCACTATTCAATGCCAAAAGAGTTCATGTCATAAACTCTCTCCAAGTGATCCAATGACATGTCATCTTCCTAAAGCAATTTAGGATTATCTTCTGCCTGGTCTTATAAACCTAGCTAAAAGTTGCTCAATTTCCTTCTTAGAAAAAACAAGAGAATATAATATCACTGGCATGGTTGGAGGATGATTGACTGAGGGGGTATAATTCTCAAACACTGCCATCTCAGCAAACTCCCAGGATTGGTGGGAAACTTTGAAAGGGTGGTGCAAAATTTACTGCATAAACATGCTTTTGAATTAACAGCCAGCACAAATGTACATGTCTATGAGTTTAGGGGTTAGAGGAACTGCAACCTTTACAATCTTACACACTCTAAAATTTACATGTCTCTAAACTACTTACTATGTCTCCTTGTGTTTTGCACACTAAACTGTAATTGCTTTCCATGACACTACATACCAATAACTCAGGGTCATCTTCGTCAGAGAGTTCATCGTTGTAGTCCTCTCGCATACACTCGGCCACCATTTTAGATAATTCCTCTGGGGACACAACAGGTTTGCCTACAGATAAGAAAATGGTAATCAGCTTAGTGAAATAATGCAGGTGGCAAAATTCATATCTTCAATACCTTGCCTACAATTAAGCCTTTAAGCACTGAACATATACGTATATATATTACCGCACTCAGTCTGCTTCTGTTTATGAGTAAAAAGTCACCATTTGCATGGTTGTATCGTCATATACCAATGAATGAAGTACAGTCTTATCAAAGAACTTATTCTAAAGGAGTTTGTCATTTCCTTGCTATCGGAAGTAGTGCAGCCTGGGCTGTAGAGAGTTCCTGAAAAAGGGCCTTTAGTTACACCAGGATCATTTCAAGACAAGAGTCCTGGGGCAATTATAAATCAAACAGTAAACTGGGAATGGATGAGCTGAAATACATGAAGTCTCAATCTTCCCCTGCACTTATAAAATGGGTGGTGCCTTCGAACAGCAAATGCAAAAAATAAATGTCACCTGCAACTTAGGCACAATTCTAATATCAATCAATAGAAAATAAGTTAACTTAATCATTCTCCCAACATTTTGTTCTGGCAATAGATTGGGTACTATGCCAACTACCAAGACTCTTCATAAAGCTTCTTTCCTATTAGAATATCAATATATCAAGGCCTTCTTTTACTATGTTCCATCTTCATTACAGCATATATAAATGAGACATATTAAGCTAAAGAATACAGTCTGAACTGGCACAATGAGACATAATTCTACCATTATATCCAAAACATTAACATTCTTTAACAATACAGCTCTGAAAGTATTGTGTGAAAAGCAGGCAAACATTGCGGATGTAATCTGATAAAAACCAAGCTATTACGTTTTCTGAAATCAATAACTGCATTTTAAAGAAAAAGGATTCAAAGAGAATGATGAAAACTAATAACAAGTACAAAACAATAATCTAGGACTATGGTACATCTGATTCTCACAGGCAAAGGGAAATTAAAACAATTATGGTAATTCCTAATTTCATCAAGCATAAGCTACCGGCATGGTAACCCTATGTACAGTAAACCAGAACTTAGGTACCTTTATAAAATATCCAGGCACTAATTTAATTGTATAAGGTAAAGCACTGTCAAGATGACTAATCATTCACTCTGAATGGTCACACGTGTCACACATTGTGCAAAAAGGTATGTCCCTATTAAACCCAGAATCTTTACTCCTCTGGTGACAAGTTAATACATTCAAAGTACATGATATATACAGATCTTGAATACCACTCTAAACATATAAATATAATTTTCTTATAGGTAGTACAATCCAATCTAAGTGCCTAACCACTGTAAATATGGTATGTCATGCAAACTAAAATTAAAAATATAGATGGCTGATATCATAATAGTGGAACAGAAACAGTACCAGACAATGCATCAATTAGACTACTGGAGCTAAAATTTGTGCAGAACAGTAAACTAATTTCAGCAAAAAAATTTGGCCAGTTAGGTACAATATACATATCTTTATAACCAGTTTGGGCCATCCAATAGCATACATGCTTGACATTCTTGTTTAAGGGGACTGGGTGAGTTCAAATAAGTTGTTCGAACAACTTCCTTCCCTTAAGTGGACAAAACAAGTTCCATAGAATAAGGGGATGCAACAGCTTTGTTTTAAGAACATATGAGCTGTGCTCTGTGAGTAAATATCAGAAATTCGACTTTCATCACCCTAACCTTTTTTAGGTTGTTTATGTCCTCCACCACCACCAGTAAGAGCCAGAAGCTCTGCTTCCAATGCTGAATCATCATCGCTGTCATTACCACCCACTTGCAAATTATCCAAGTCTGGAACATCCATCAATCCAAGCTGTCAAAAGAAAAAAAGGTCATATCAATAATGTCTACTTCTACTACCACTATAGTAATAATAATAATAATAATAATAATAATGATAATGAAAATAATAATAAAACATGCAGAACCAAAAATATAGTACTAACAACATTTTTATGTAATAAAAAGTGGAGCAAAAAATATGAAATACAGGGACAGAAGGATGAAATGGGTATACGCCTTATATTGACATGTGGCAATTCTTAAGTTACACAAAATTCAGAGAGAATAAACTTGTATATAATGGCTGAGCATTTTCTTACATGAGACACGCTTTCTCCTAGAAGCTCAATTAGATGGGCGTGAAAATTCCAGTGTGGGAAAGAGACAGTGATAACCCTGTGCATGCACTTAATATGACCGACCAATGATAATATGGTATACTTAACACGAAAGCCCTTCAGTACTCATCATAATTATGATGGCAACAGGGGCATATCGCAAAGGAATCTAATTTAACAAATAACATGATTCATCACACACATGACGTAAGGCACTAGTATTTCTGTGAAGATGAACAAATGACAATTACCTGTGACCAACTAACATACAGTTAACACCTACATTTGGGAAGCAGTGCACAAATCTACTCTGCATATATTCAGATACCTCTCTTCATGCCGATAATATAAAGTCAGGCAAGTTCCTGGCGACCTAAAAGCTATAGAGTCTCGTGACTTTTACATCATTTGATCAGTCGTTTAATCCTTCCGTTATCTATCCTTTTGCACTGACAATCATATTGATTACTCTAAAGACACATAACCAACCTCTGCAAGCCCCCCGCTCCTGCGTGGTCGTTTAGGTTTATCATCCTTTCGTCCAGAGAACATATTTCACTGCAAGTACGTTGCTCTCGTTTGTTTACTACTGTCAGCTGTGGCTGAACAAATGAGTAGCGGAAAGCGCAGTGCCTCACCTATGATGTGGAAGGAAAGGTTAACATTGTTCCAGTCTCCCTTATTCCTGTGAGATATCGGCGACCTGCAACTTATCTGGTAAGTGCTGCGTACGCTAAAGATTCATGAATATATGGGATATGCGGAGAAAACATGAAATGGAAGAAATACGTGATCGTTCGTCTGCAAGGTGGTTTATCAATGACGTCATGTTTATATGTGGTCAACCCAACGTTCAAATGGGTCTAAAACTGCTGTGCCAGACGATTTGATTACAACACGTAGGGGGTGTTGGTGCTATTTGTGAAACACACACTCTGATAGAAGTAAATGCCTAATGTGCCAAATCGTTGTACTCGGGCAGGAAGACTCATTATTATTGTTTATTGTCATCATCCGTTTTTAGATCTGATCTTCATCTGTCAAACGACAAGTTTCTTTCTTAAAAAGAAAAAATCAATAATTTCGTTTGTATATATCAAAGGTTTAGGCTTATCCACAATGAAACAATCACCTGGAAGAACTGGAGTGCAAACTCAGCTGCGATGGTGACATAAAAGATTCGTCTTGGTCACATGATTAAAATTAATATTTCCCTTACATACCTGTGGGAGAAAGAGGTGGTGATCAATCTTTAATACCGAAGATATGGAAAAATCACATATATTCATCAAGAGAGGTGGCTTACGTATAACATAATACAAGTCATTCATGTCCAAATACTAACCTTCCTTTTCTATCTCTGCTTTGAAATGCCTGTTTGCCTGATATCTGCACGTCCATTCTTTTTGGTCTTACATTTCAACGCCCTCGTGACCTCTCAGTCGCTTGGCAGTTTCTCCCAATATCACACGTCTGTCATATTCTCACTTTCATATCAAGAAAATAATAAACGAAAGTATTGTGTGTTTATTTGTTTCGTGCCGCCGTTTCAAGTTTATAAGAAATACTTTGAATTCTTTTTTAATTTAACCGAGTTATGGTTTGTTTGTACTTATACGTCGCTAGACTTGCTTCTTGTATGATATTCTATCCTTACCACATCTGAAACATATGTCGTCACTCGCCCTTGACAGACACTTATGTCACGTTCATCGTCCCTCCCTGTGTCACTTGTCTTCTTGAAACCTGACACCTATCTCCTGCGTCACGTTCCTTGTGCTCCTGTCTCCCTCGTCACCTGGCATCAGACATCTCTAGCTCCTATGTAACGTTCATCACCCCTCCACGTGCCATCAGTTTCTTGACCCCAGACACCTCTATCTCCCGGGTCACGTTACTAACCCATCAGTGTCATTCGTCTCTGACACCAGGCACCTCTGTCACCTGTGCGATGTCACTCACCCCAGTTTGTCTCATTCTCCTTCCCTGAAACGTAGACATGTGTTATGTCACATCACTCGCTCACGCCAGTTTCATCCAGTCCTACCTTGGTAACAACCACCTCTGCTGTGTCACGTGTCACTTGTCCTCTCGGTGTCATCCACTCCTCCCTTGACACACCGGACACTTGACACTATGTTCTTTCTTGTGCCAGATGCCTTTTCGGGACATCCATGGTGCAAACCCTGCCACTGTAGCAAAATCTCGTCGTGGGTACTCGTGGGCAGGTACTCTCTCTCTCTCTTAATTGTACCACACCAGACAAGAAGAACTTATTGCGTTTGGGGTGTCAGTGTAAAGAGATGAACGAGTGCCGGGGGTTAGGGAGAGTAGTGAGGGCTGGTGGAGGGAGGGAGGAGGGGCTGGTGATAGGAGGGAAGATGGGCTGTTGGAAGGAAGGAGGGGCTGGTGGAGAATAAGAGGAAGAAGGGCTGGTAATGGGAGGAGGAGTGGTTGGTGATGGGAAGGAGGATCTTGTGGAGGATAAGAGGGGCTACTGATGGAAGGGAAGAGGGGCGGGTGGAGGAAGGGAGGAAAATGGGGCTGCCGGAAGGAGGGAGGAAGTGGGGGTTGATGGAGATAAGGATGGTGTTGTGGCTGGCTGGTTGGGGGAAGGGGGGAAGTTCAGGTGGGGTGGTGGGCAGGTTTACGAGGCGAGGTGGTGGGGGGGGGGGGAGAGGAGCCTGCACCACCCACACACGGGCGCCACCCCTCACCTCACACCCCTGGCAGACCAGACACTCCAGTCGTCCAAACGTTCTCCCGGTGTACAGTGGTGATGTGCAGGAGGGAGGGAAGGTGCCCGTGAGGTATGTACGCCACACCCCGCCGTCGGGTTGGATGTGGTTGGTGGTGCACTGAGTGAACGCTGAGGCTGGTGATTAGATTTGTTGTTGAACGTACTCGCGCGATGGTCCGGACGTCTGTACTCGCACGTCTGCAGTGAGCTGAAATAAAACTTATAAGTCTGAAGCAGCCATAGCAAGCTAAGGATTGAAAACCTAGTGCCACGACAAACTATACTTTTGCACGTACCACACAAGTACCATCACATACCAGCATCACAGAAGAACACTCACTAATACCACCATACATTACCGATACTGTACTACCATTGCCAGACACCATCACAATATATACCAGTACCACACACACACCACAAAAACTACCACTAGACACTGCCGCCACAGTGCAGGAGCACACAGCGTTAAACAGTGACGCGATTTACCGTTAACACCATACCACACATGACCCAACAGTGCCACAACACTCACAACATCCCGCCAATACACTCTTACCACCAGTGCGCTTATCAGCACCACCAAACGCCAACACCACCTCACGCAGTACGCCACAACACACCACGATTGCCCAGCATCACACCACAAAACACATCTTCAACAGCACAGTGGAACCCGCCACACCACAAACATTATCACCAGAAGAGCAACATCACGCACCATTACCGCCACGAAACCAGCCTTACTCAAGCAGCAAGAACCCCAGTGTATCGGTTGCCGATTCAATTTGCTCGGTGAAGTTAAGGAAGTCCTCACATGAATGGTTTCCATGATACCAGACAAGCTGGGGATATATAAATGTATTTTTTCCAGTCAATACTGCAACGTGTTTGGTGACATGCAAACCCTTTCCACCACGTCAAGGTAGCCTAACTGTGAAGCTGGGAGTCACGTCTGTCCACACCGTGACATAAAAAAGAAAACTGCCTTGATTGGCAACAAAATTGAAGCGGGGTAACTTTACGTTGGGGGTCCGGCCAAGTGAAAATAAGTGAGCTTAAAACTTGTCTGGCGTGAAGACCAATCCTCCAGTCAGCATACCTAACGCCCTCAGTTGTATACAACTATTTTGTCCACGACTGGTATTTCAGTTTCCACTCAGGGGTGACAACTGATAGCGATCTAACATCGCTTTAATATCACTTTAAAACAAACCTCATTCACTCGTTTTCTTATTTTTTTTTCACCAGCAAACGAAGTTTCGTTTATGATACAATATGTATGTTCGTCTGCAGAATGTGGCGATGAACAGACTCGAAACTGTGTGAAGTTATGTTGGTAGGTTTGTGGAATGTGATGGTCGGTCCTCCCCTGGTAAGAGGTAGCCACTTCGCCACATGAGGTGCGCTGCAGTAGGTGGTTCAGCGTTCTCACAGTCTGTTCATGTGGACATGTCATGATTGGTTGCGGGGATAATACGTTTAACTCTTCTCGAAGAAACAGTGCATTCGATTTCGCTTTTCGTCTGAATGCGTTTTCACATCTGCCTTTAAATAATGAAGTGGAAGTTTTTTTTTTTTTTTTTTTTTACAACAGACTAGTGGAACTTGCAGGAAAACTGCCAAATCAAAAAGAATGTACAGCATACGAATGAATTTTTCACCAAGAATGAATTCTCGCGGCACAATTTGTTATAGTTACATGAAATGGGTCTCTCTCTCTCTCTCTCTCTCTCTCTCTCTCTCTCTCTCTCTCTCTCTCTCTCTCTCTCACAAGGAAGAAGCGAGAAAAGGCTAGCTCGCCCACATTTTACTAAATACAGTTAAATATCAAGCACAGCGTGGGTGCAGACGCTACTGGACAGAGTTGTGTGGCTAACCTCTGCAAAGAGATTAAACTTTTCAGCAATGCTGCACAACACTAGAAACTCGCCAATACGACCTTTGGGGAATGATGGCTGGCCTTTAACTTGACCCTGAGGAGTTAGGTTTTTCTCTCTCGATTGTACACATGATCGTACATTCATTCGACTGTACACATGAGTGTTTGATGTGTATATACATGTAAGTATATGAAAATGCACAAATATAATTTCGTAATAATTGAGGCAGTTTGTTTTCCAATACTTTTTTGTTCCTACGTCATACATATATGGCAAGATGAGTCTGCTGAATTTTGATTTTACTTACCTTACCAGTGAGGGGTCAACCGAAAGGTCATGCCAACTTACCCAAAGGTTGTATTCATAGGTCGTAATGGCGTGTTCTTGAATTTGATTATAGTAGGATGAGACAAATATAACTTTAACATACAGCAGTGTAACACGGTACATATAACACATTAACATGAGGTGTGGTTCTAGCGTAACAGAGCTTACTCAACTGATGCAGGCAGTATGCTAGGCTGCAGAACGAGGTGAAAACTGCGATGTGATATGGTACACTTATTGTCTTAAGTGTATTATTTCGTTGATGGATGGTGTTAGGGGGAAAAGTTAAAGTCCCATAATGCTAGATTTTGTAATGCAGTGCACTGAATGCATCTAAGTACTGTAAAATTTTTACAGCTAGGCTACTGAGGTTAGGGCGCGTTCTAGGTTAGTTAATTCACTGATATAAAATATACTGTGGTACAGTCGGCATCAAACGAATTCTGGCCGAGGTCATTTTATTGATGTTGAGCGTGAAGTAGTTCAATTACTAATGTGAAGTGGTGGGGCTGATGTTGTGTGATGTGGCTAAGCCAACGATGAATATGAAGTACTTCAGTGGTGACGGGTAGGTAGGAACTGGTTCAACTGATACTGGTGAAGTGGTTCAGGTGATAGTGAGTGCTAAGGGGTTCACTGGATGTTAAGTGTGAAGTGGTTCAAGTGATGTTGAGGGTGAAATTGAAATTATTCAACTGATGTTGAATGTGAAGTGGCTCGATTAACCCCTTGAGCACGTCGGCACAAATCTTTGGCTATACCGTCGTGCTTAAAAGGTAAGATTTAGAGTTAATACATCACTGTAGAGGGATGTGCTGTAGTGACATGCCCAGCACATGAAAACGAGGTGTGGTATGTTAGAACATTGAAATAGGATGATATGACGTTACTCATCACAGAAGGGTAAGATGTGAAAGGCAACACATAAAAGTACGATGAGATGTAGCAAAGTCAATGCATCAAAGAGTGAAATTTACTTCGGTTAGTACAGCAAAGTATGGACAGATATGGAGCGGTCAGAGCTGTAAAATAAGTTGAGATATGGCACGGTCAACGTAAAGTAAGTAAAGATGCGATAAAGTCAGCACACGTAAGCAGGGATGAGAGGCAGAAGTCAGCACATATAAGCAAGGGTGAGTCTTGGCATCACGATAGGTTACAATGTGGTATATAATCCACTTCATAATTTCATGTGAGAACGTTCAGTCAGCAGGCAAATGAGAAATGTCTGATACTGTATTTTAGATGAACACGTAAGATATCCCTTGCCTAAACAAAATAACATTTGTGTCTACAATATTTTACAGCTGACCTGTTAAAAACGTGTTCGTAGAGCTGATAACTAATCAAGATAATGTTACAGTTTAAGTTAAGCCCGCTGACGCGGGAGTAGCTGTGCTGCAGATGTATCGCCAACTTTGTACATAATGAAATTAAAGTACGTTAAAATCACGCAATATGGGTTCAATTTGTGTAGTGTATTTGTTTTATAAAGCGAGTTTGTCGGCTTCAACGAAGCCAATTCATTTTCAATCAGTACGGCAATGGGAGGCGATGGCAGCAAATTCGTCTATTTCAATCTTTCGTTTTGTAGTACTGAATAAATAGCTTAATTGTTAGGTGATTTTTAAGGTTTTTTGTTTTTTTTGCATACATCGTTCTCCCTGGCCTACTGTCGCCCGACACAGTCTCTATCCTAGCTGAGATCACCTTGCAGGTCATAGTCTGTTTGCTGACAGAAACCGTTACGTTTGGGCGAGGCTTAAGACGAATATGTCACAGCGCTTGGTGCGGCCATCGATTTGGTTCAGTTGGGCATATTCACAGCCTGGATGCCAGCCAGCGTTGTTAATTGGTGTACGCCTCGCGCCATTGTGCGCGAGTGTGTGTGTGTGTGTGTATGTGTGTAGACAATATGTGACTGACGTGGAAATTGTATCACCTGTTAGATCAATGGGAACATCCACTTGTTAGGTGATTGATTTTACGAAAATGTTGCGACTATATTTTTTTTTTCTTTAGATCTGAGGATCCACTGTGCAACCTTTTTCAAATCAAAGCACCTAAAATTTAGGACTGGGCTTCTACTAGAGTTTCACCAGGAAAGTTGATTTCACGGTAGATTCAAGTACAAGCTCGATTTTGGTATTCACTTCTTAATTCAACAATTCACTGTCATTATATGGGACACTTGAATGTTTTTGTGTTGTTGTAGGTGCCACTCACGGATAAAATTCCACACAGAGTCTAGGCCTAACCGGAGGAAGTAGAAACTTTGCCCTTTAAAAAGGGGGCAGATCATAATTTATAAAAGAAATTGTGCCGAGACGAATTTCAAGAGAGAAGATGAAGCGGATCTGAAGGAAGTGGAGAAATGCAGCGCTGAATCGTCAGTGTACAGGTGCATTAGGTTATCTTTGAAAAAATAAAAATAAAAAATAGAAAGGGCGAAGTGCAGAGAAGCCTGGGAGACACGGCTGTTGGTTGATAAGGAACGAGGGAGACGTTGATCCATCAAAAATTACGGAGATGAATTGGAGAGAGTGGAAACTACATATAAGGCAACAAATTCAGGAACGAAAAGCCAGGATAGAGGAGTCTGTAGATGAGAACCCCATCGCAATACCCTGTCAAAAGCTTTAATAAGAGTAACTACATAAGATTCTCCAAAGTCTCTCGAGAGATGATGAGCAAGTATGGATAAGAGGGAAAGTGATATCACCGTTGCATGTTGCTTTACGGATGCCATACTAGTGATCAGAGAAGGGGCGGAGATTCGACATCTTCACGGATATGGCGAAAGTCAAAACAACATGGACAATAATTGGAGGGGTTAGAACTGTTCCCCTTCAATGGGACAGGCTTTACCAATGTATGTTTACAAGGAGTAAGAAAGTCTTGTTTTTCAACCATGTACAATATGCGAGGAGGAACAAGCTCTAGTTCAGTGGCACACTCCATAAAAACACGAGGATGGATGCTATTCTGGTACGTACGCCTTCCTCGTGCCCAGTGAAAGTGAAGTGCTTCTTTTTTTGGACTTGCAAAAAGAGAATATAAGGAAGAATATAGAATTAGTAACACGGTCATCAGAGGGTAAAGGAAAGTTAGTCATCCAAGACGGAGTTATTAAGAGAAGAAAAGAGAGCGAGAGTTGCTGTGTCAAACACCTGCGTCACCTGAGGTGCAAGCGCGGAGTTTACATTTTCACTTGATCACACTGGATGTATCACGTCCCCGGCAGGATTAACCTGTGGGAGAAAGTAGCGGCTCCTGTGTGGGACTTGGGGGGGAACCGCAGGTTGATTGGACATAACCTCATTGCTCAGTGCTGTAGTCCCCAACTCTCACCTGCAGTAGGGCCCAGGTGACTGCTCCCTGGAGCTTTAAGGAAGCGTTTCTTTACAACCATCTTAAGTTGTATCTATCCCTAAAAGCTAATATTTGATGAAGTGGGTACGAGTTTTACGCCGTTATCAATTTTCGTCGACTCTTGATATCTAGAAAATGACTCTTTCTTCCCCTTTTGGTGGCAAAATTCTGACTGCAGTGATAATAATAATGTCAGTCAGTACTCGGAGAACATAAGAGAAAAGTGACATAGAAACAAAGCCAGTGGACAGAGTTAGAAGGTACATGACTGTGACTGGGGATCATCGCTCGCAGCAAACATGACCAAACTGTAGATGGCTTCCAAGGTTCAGGTGGCTGGAGATAAAGCCTGGCATATATTACTTGATTAGCAACTCAAGAGACAGGTTTCAGGAGTTGAAGAATTTTCATGAGGTTTACTGGAGGGTTCTTGGGAATGCTGTGATGAAGAGAAAACTGAGAAGAGAAGAAAAGGCAATACGACGGCATTTACCTATCTGTACAGCACGGTGTGGCAGATGTACACTCGTGAAATCTAAACCATATAAATTTCACATAGCTAGTATACTTGACTGCTTTATCAAGGGACGGATGTGTGAACCAATGTTTCAGGCCACATATGGGTGTGTGAACCAGTGTTTCAGCCCACAACACAGGTTTCCACCAGTGTTTTGAGAACCAGTGTGCATGTATACCCGTGTATTATAGATCAGGGAATACCCGTCGTATGTGTTCGGGAGAAGTGGTGTCGTGGCAATACAGAGAACCTAGAGCGCAGGTGTGTGCAGGCGTGGACTACCCGAGTGCCGAGGTCCGGTGCGGGCCCAGCAGCAGCAGGTGTGGTATAGCCAGCCAGTCTGGCAACACTGATAACAGCGACGTCGTGTCACCACGTACAGCAAGGCTTCCATCGATTGCCCAAATTACAAAGAGTGTAAGAATAATTTCGTTATAAGAAAACTGTAAACGTGTTATTTTTTGTTACTCTATCACGTATTCAGTGTCAGAGTTATATCAGAGTTCTAAATTTGTTGTAAGTGATAAATGATTAAATCTGTTGTAAGTGATAAATGATTAGATTTGTTAAGTGATATAAAATGATTTTACTTGATCAGCGTCGCTGGATAGTATGTACTGGACCATTGTCCCTCGAATTAATCTTGGACTCCAGTGTCCTAGTGCTTCACCGTGAGGACTGCATTGTGTTATGTGCAGCTGGATCACAGATGTAGTGTGTATATATGAAGTTGGACAACATGTGATAGGGATGATCAGGTGATGGAGACTTGTTAAAGATGATGCTGGTAATACAGTGATTTGTAGTGATGGGTTGATGCAGTTAGTAAATATACTACGGTGGGAAAGTGGCGGTGAGGAAGTTAATAACGTGATAATGATTTTGAAGGATGATAAAAGCAGAGATCAGAAGACATGTGATGGTAGTGAAGATAACGAGTTATCACGGTCTTTGATAATATGATATTTGTCTTCATAAATGAGCACTTCTTTAATATTATATATATATATATATATATATATATATATATATATATATATATATATATATATATATATAATATATATATATATATATATATATATATATATAATTTGTGTAAATCAGTCACTATTACATGCCTTGGGGTCATTTGAATAATCAGTAAGCATTACCATTTCATGTGTTAGTGAATACCACACACACACACGCGCACACTTACACACACATATATACTTATACTTGTTTGCCATTTCTCGCTTAAGTGAGGTAGCGCCAGGAACAGACGAAGACAAGGCCTCGTTGGCTTATATCCATGATCGGTTTCTCCTGAAGGAAAGCGTACAAATGCGCCTTCCCGTACACTTCAATAGCCTTCACAAAATGTGACGTAACCGTGAAGACACTTTCGGAAATACTGATGGTTACGTAAGCCCTCCATCTTTAGTGTGTTTATCGGGACGCGCAGTACTGACGTATTCTGCCTACCTCCTCCTCACAGAGCGACGCTTCGTTAAACTCGAGCACCACCAGAGGGGTGGGAGGAGTTGTAGTACCGAGAGAGGATATTGCAATCATCAGTTACTTAAATTATTCGTGACAATTGGGTTTTCCCTTTCGAGTCTGTCCAATTATGTTCGTGGGCTGTATTATATATATATATATATATATATATATATATATATATATATATATATATATATATATATATATATATATATATATATATATATTACGAAATCTTCCCAGGTTTTTTTATTCAAGTGTTTCCCTGCTTGTGGACCCAGGTGACTGGATAGAAATCATGTTAATATCCCTCTTGATTACTGGATGAAGGGGGAGGTAAAGAATTTGATAGAAGGAGGGAGGTGGGTTCGTTGGAGCGTTCTAGCAGCGCGTTGAGGAAAAGGATACGAAAAACTCAAGGGAAGAAGGGGCTCGGTTCTCGGTCGTACTAGTGTAGTGTAGTCTGAGAAGCTGCGTTTGGGACAGTTTTCATTTTTTTTTCCAAAGATAATTTCAAGCGTTCCCATTTATTCTTCAAATCACACGTGCTCTCATCTACTGGTTAACAAATGAGATTGATGGAAATTTCTGTCTTCTTCAACTTTGTTACGGGATGTTTCGACTGCACTTAAGAATGTTACGTTTGAAGTCAAATAATGACGTTGACTATTTACTGTCACACAAATCAGAAATGATATACCTTTCATACACAGCAAAGTTTGGTCTTGTTGAAATCTTTAATGCAAGCCTCTGTTATGGCTAGCACGCCACATCAACATTCACCGACGAAAGCAATTCCTTACAAGCATTACAAGCACAGAGTCACTCAGTGCTTGCGGAAATTAATATCATGCACAACCTGTGAGACTGGAGGGGTATGTGCACGTGTTCTTGACCGAAAGGAATGTGTATGTTCTCCTACCACGCATGGTCCAAGAATCACAAGTTTATTCATTTTTTCCAGTTGAAAAGTGAGCCCCCCCCCCCTCTCTCTCTCATCCAGTATCACATAGGTTTAGCTTTCTGTGTTTAGTTGATTTGATCCCAAGTTGTCATTTACGAATGAATCTCACGTTTCCAGTACTTGCTGTTGTAAATGTACCATACCCACCCACCCACACACATACGAACAGATCAGCAAAATAAAACAATACACAATGTCGAACTATTACATGTTTCAGTTTGATGTTATTGTTAATGACCCAGCCAGCAGCGACGAGACATTGACGTGCAGCAGAGCTGAACTAATTGGATCACACGCCACCACTGGCCATGATAATATAGCGGCGGCAGCAGCGTGACAAATCGAACGCATTCAACTCGGTCTCGCTGGTGCTCACATGTTGAGACAGTGAAATACCTCCGGTTATCGGGACGAGTTAAGTTAGTTCATGGCCATCCCTGAGCAAACTCCGAGCAACGTGTCAACGCTAAATTAGTAAACAGACTTCGCTTGCCTCGTATAGTTGACTGCGGCTAGGCTGCTACTACTACTACTACTACTACGAACTCTCCCGCGTGCCGGATGGAAGGGCCAACAAACACACACGCAAAAAAAAAAAAAATGATTTCCTCACACTAGAAATCCGCTGATCTGACCCTTCATACACCATGCCCTCAAAATTAAACCTCCAAACACAAATAAAAAAAAGTTTAGCTCTCCACGTCAGACTTCCTCACACAAGGCAGATCTTTGGGTAACAGACCTCCCACACGCTAGATATCCACATGCTAAATCTTCATTTATCACCAGCTGTACGTAGATATTCCACAAAACTTGACGTGATAACACAACAAAACCAAAGAAACAGTCGTTCAAGCTGGGAGTCAATGCGAATATAAGAATCGTATAAGTAATTAACAGGGACAGTTGACGGCGTGACTGGGTCGGTCAGTTGTGTATTGATCTGAATGTGTTTTGGTGCCACCTGTACTGGCCGGAACCTGCGGCTCCTCCCCACGAAAAAAAAAAAGATTACATATACTGCACACACCTGCAAGAGTATTGACGCTCTCGTTGAATATCAAGGTAACATGCAATCGACAAATGCTGCTGCTGCTATATTTATACAGCTCACGGCGACCTCGAATATTGATGTAATATTCAGATATCCACGCCTAATACACATTATATGTGAATATAATGGAAACCTACGAATGCGTTTCGTTAAAAATCTACGCTGTCGCGATTTTTCTTTTCTTTTCACAAAACGGACAACATTAAATTCGTGAGTAATGAACTCCTGTGCAAATATCGACGCAGACTACAAACACAGACAGCAAACAGCCATGAGCATGGAGATCTGTGGACCAAATATTTGATGTAACCCGTATATTGAGATACTGAAGTCTTCCTTGTAATGAATATTGAAAAAAAAATAGAGGATTGCATAACGATACGAGATAATAAAGTCCCATTAATTCTTATAGCTGATAGTGGAGCCCCAAAGAATGGATATCGCTAGTGTGTGTGTGTGTGTGTGTGTGTCTGTGTGTGTGTGTGTGTATCCGGCCAGCCGCCCGCCCGCCCGCCCGCCCGGAGCGCTGTCTGCAGGTCACACCAAGCTTGGTGTTAAGGTTCCCGCGTTGGGACCTACGTGCCTGGCCGAGGCTTCTGCTCCCGCAGCTGCTGTTCTTTTTTTTTTTTCTATTTTTATTTTGGGGACGTGTTATTAGAGGACACATTCTCGCACCCGGGAACGCACGTTCTACGTAGTTTTATATTTCCTTTTTAATCTTGTTTTCCCCCTCTCTTCGTTATTTCCACTAATCCTTTTATTTCCATTTCTACAAAAGAGAGTGAAAAATACTCACGTTTCATTTTCCTCCCCATGTTCTTCGGGATGACGCTCCCTCGCCTCTCCCCTTCCCATCCCGTGTCCCTCCCACCCGATCCCGGTCCTCTCTCCCCCACCCGGCCAATCCCTACCCTCCCACTCCCGCACCCCCCCCCCCCCCAGATCGCCGCACCTACGGGCGTGCATGGTGAACACCACGCGAGGCTGCTGCGCACACCGCGGTGCGCATCGCAAGGCTGTCTATTACACAATGCTTATAACCTACGATTCTCAAAGAGTTAGAACTTGTAATAGAAAATTAAAATGACGTAATGCTTTTCCTTCATTGAACTTAGGAGATCTATCCACAGGAAATAACAATAATGACGAGATATTGGACTATATAAATACGTTATTGTTATTATGACGGAATAATGATAACACTAGTTGCTCTGTTTAACGCTACGTGATCCAGTGAGGATGAGTTGCGGGTCACCTAAGACACGTGGACTTTTTTTTTTCCCACTGGGTATCATTATGTATTGCGGCGCTCCACACCCACCGAGGTCATGAACCCCTTGAACACGACTACGTAATAAGATCCCTGAGCACACGACCTTACGACCTATGAGAACGACAGCACGGCTTGCCTCCTGAGAACGACGGAACGACCGTTTGGGTAATATGGCCTTGCTTCTTGACCTGACCCTTAAGTTAGGTCAACGGACAGGTTATTCATCACCCTGGAGCAGTCTTCTTCCCTCAACCGGTGTGACGTGTTATCACTGGCGGGAGGGAAAAGGCATCTAGGTGGGGCGCTGGTTAAAAAAAATATTTACGAGTTGATCGAGATAATGCGATGCATTGCATTCTTTTTTTCTTTTACTGGTCTGACATTACAAGGATATTGCTCCAGGGAGTATACACTCTCTAGCTTAAAGTGAAGGCAGAGTGTCAACATGCCATTGAATCTGTTAATGAAAAAAATTACACTTCTACATATCTTTGTGAGCATTCATTCCCTACCACGGTAAGTAGGGGAAACGAATGGGAGAATCCATCTTCAACTCGAAGCAACTCTCTCAGTAGCTGTTTCATCAAAGATTACTTAGAGGATTCATATGGTCACCAGTAAAATGCAACCTCAACTTTCATACTAATCAATTACCGAGTCAGTCCCATTCTTGAAATTCGATTTTTTCACTGTTCATAAGTACAGCATTTATGAAATCTAACCTCATCAGAATCACTGTATTTTTTATCGCCTTAACTTTCCAATCAATGATGAATAATATAAAGCATTTAACCATATGGAGTTCTGTTTTTTTTGTCGTGATGGGACCAGGGATTTTTTTTCGACATAATGATCGTGGGACGTACAGAGGTTTGAAAAAAACCCGCTGTTTTAAGTGTTATGCCATCATCCTTAAAGGCATTACAGTCGCGTTCGAAGGTTCATTATAATCTGCATAATAATCATCTCAACTATCATCGACACACGCCATGATCATCATTTTCCCATACCTCCTTCATCACTGTTATGGTAATCACATACTACATACTATCTACCACCACCGCTACTGTAACCTACACACACAGAAATATTGTATGCACCACCACCCTAACACAACCTCAGGCACTACCAAGTATTCCAACACTAAGACATCACTGTCATGACACCATCACCCTCACACTAATGCACTCACCACCACCAACACACAAACAACTCAACGCCAACATCACCACCACCATCAACACAAACACCTCAGCGCCAACATCACCACCACCATCAACACAAACACCTCAACGCCAACATCACCACCACCATCAATACAAACACCTCAACGCCAACATCACCACCACCATCAACACAAACACCTCAACGCCAACGTCACCACCACCATCTACACAACACCTCAACGCCAACATCACCACCACCATCAACACAAACACCTCAACGCCAACGTCACCACCACCATCTACACAACACCTCAACGCCAACATCACCACCACCATCAACACAAACTCCTCAGCGCCAACATCACCACCACCATCAACACAAACACCTCAACGCCAACATCACCACCACCATCAACACAAACACCTCAACGCCAACGTCACCACCACCATCTACACAACACCTCAACGCCAACATCACCACCACCATCAACACAAACACCTCAACGCCAACATCACCACCACCATCTACACAACACCTCAACGCCAACATCACCACCACCATCAACACAAACACCTCAACGCCAACATCACCACCACCACCAACACAAACACCTCAACGCCAACGTCACCACCACCATCAACACAAACTCCTCAGCGCCAACATCACCACCACCATCAACACAACGACAACATCACCACCACCAACACAGACACCTCAGCGCCAACATCACCAGATCAGTCATCACAATCACCATAAGCGTCGCCAGCATTGTCGTAGTGAGGCCACTCCTGCTGAGCCTCCTCCTCCAAGATGCCGGCTGCAGCTTATGGGTTCCCCACCCTAAACGACAGAGGGCGTCTAGAATCATAATAAGGGGTTGTCCCGCCCACCACCTCACTCCTACGTCCCACTTAGCTGTTCTGTCACCAGACTGTCGCATATTCTGTCTTGAGGTCCATGTGTTTATATAAGAAATGATAATCCTGTATCTGATAAAGTTGTTATGTCTTCGTCTCCTTTATATTTCCTCCCTGTGTACTTTGCTGTGGACGTCACGCTGGTAGGCGGGCAGACAGGTGTTTTATGGAGTCATACACTTGTTGTCATCCCTCCCCCAACACTTGTCTACCCAACCGGCAGTGATCCAGGGGATCCCAGGGGAGAGGGGGGGGGGGGGGGGCGCCACCTTCCTATTCCTTTCGTCCATAATCTGCTCCAGTTAAAGGACGCGGCCTCCTGCCAGGTTAATGTACAGCAGTCCGACACGAGATTAAAAGATTAAGATGTACTGTTACATAATACTGTAGATAGGGTGAGAATGCCAGCTTAATGCTCCTTTTTTTTTGCGGAAACTGAATAAAACTGTCGTATGAAAGGAATCTGATAGCATACTCGAGGGACCGAGGTCATGCTGTGGTGATAAGAAATTAAATACGATTCATCAAGAGTTCGTGATATCTGCTACCAAGGTTGCTCAGGAAAACGTAAGTCTTACACGACGGGGCAGAGGTGAGTTGCAGAGGTGGTGGTGGTGTTATTGATCTGTCTTTGAGAATTCGCATCAGGAGACGGGAGCACGTGACTGGTCCTCAAAGGTCATCGAACCGGAACAGGTTCCTCCCGTCTCAAAGGAGGATACCTCAAGTACACCAACTTTTATTCATATGCAGCGCCACGACTCAGCCGTTACTTAATAGTGTCCCATTGACCTGCACGTTCCGGGAGATGTACAGCATTTGTAATATGACGGACTTCATACAAGCCCTCAGGATGGACTTAGAGGATAAAGAGAAAAGAGAGAAAAGAAGAGAAGAGAAGAGAGAGAGAGAGAGCCTCCTACATAATTTGATATCATATATGCATATCTATGTTTTACAGGTGGTGCGATATCATCAAACAGCTCACGAGGAGTGACAGTTTCAGGAAGTGTGGTAATATGTAGAGGAGGTGGATGGAAAATGAGATGTAAGGAAGGTTGATTTTGGCGAAACTGGTTTCTACTCCATCCAGTGTCTGTGGCAAACACTGAAGCCATTAATGAATGAAATATGACAAATTTGGTGTGTGTGTGTGTGTATATATATATATATATATATATATATATATATATATATATATATATATATATATATATATATATATGGTGAAAAATACATGGAAAGGGTAACACGAGATCTCGTTTCCCTTTCCATGTGGTTTTCTCAGCATTTATAGATTCACGTGGTTTGTGATTATATATATATATATATATATATATATATATATATATATATATATATATATATATATATATATATATATAAGTTTGAGCATCTGAAAGAAAAAAGTTGAACGGAATAGTTGTGCTTTGTGCTTAAATAACGTATGCCGCTGTTCCTGTTACCCAATTATGTAGACAGTAAGGATGGAGTTTTTTTTATATACATTTTATGAGGTCTCTCATCTGTTTCGTGAGTTTACGGGAGGCGGGAGGAGAACAGCGGGTGGGGAGCTGGTTGCGGGGTGTGTCGTTGTGTGGGTACTGGGGAGGGAGCAGGACGGCGATACGTTCAACGTTGTATGAGAACGGAGCATGAAGGGCAGGGTCTGTGGCCGGGGGACTGACCTTGGTCCCTCACATTACACCGTCTGGCCAACACGAGAACCCGCACTGGAATCTCAAGGTCAAAAAGGTTGACCGTCGGCCAAGCAATACATTATGAAAGGTAACCGTAAATCACTCGCTTGAAATAATAATCTTTTCACTTAGGCCTTTGGGGGGCCTCCTGATAGGGATTGAAAAACTGAGGAAAAGGCTCCCTACTGAGAAATTTGACCAAGGCTCAGATATATTTTATCAAGCCTTGCCATAACTGCCGGCCATGTCGGTGACGCAAACTTGCCAATGGACTACCGTATGTGGAAGATGTCTTACTTGTACCCATATGCAATTTCTTCAAATACATTTTCCCTATTCAGCTTGACACAACATATGCGTCTAGAATGTTGTCATTTGAAAAGATACCACTTTCTACAGTTTTTACTGCATATAGTTTACATACAATAGTAAAGGAAAAGTACGTTATAAAATATATCTGAGTTCTAAGTAAAAGTTTAGTGAAGGGAGGTTGGAGGTCCCAGTTTCTCTTCATTAAATGTCAAAAATATCATTGATGGAAAATCTTTTTTTTTTTAAACTTTTTCAACCCCTGTTATATGAAACTTATCCCAATCAATTCCTGTGATGACGTTTCATACACGTTTTTGGTAAATAATGTATGAAAGTTTACGACAAGGAGCAACTCTTCATAAATTCTTTACACACGAAGACTAGCATATGATCAGAATGAGTGACACGCAAACACAGCTTGGCTCTATCCCTTACGTTGCACGGCAAGGCATGTGTGTGTGTGTGTGTGTGTGTGTGTAGCAGATGGACTCAACTTGGTATGACTAATTCAAACACCTGGTGAACTATTAACGAACTTCAACCACTTGTTGACGCGCACATTTACGCGGTTTGTAATTTGCTTGGAACTGTACTAAAAAAAATTCACCGCCAGCATACAGTGGTTTCGAAGTGTCAGAGGAGACTGTCTATGTGTACCATGTTTTTATATCCAAGCATGTAAGCACACACACACACTACACGAAACAAGCGTAAGAGGGGCTTTTGATATTATCAGATGGAAAGAAGAAAGAAATAAGAGGTGGTAAGAGAGATGTGGTATGGCAGGGAATGCTAAAGTAATGAATTGTGGAGTGGAAGCATGGGTGAAACGCGATACTTTAAGGTGATTTGGGCATGTGGAAGGAGTGCTAGACGGAGAGATTACAAGGAGGTTGTATAATGGTAGGATTAAAGGGGCTGGTGTGAGAGGAAGACCACCTTTTGACGTGGGGAAAGAGTGGAAGAGTACTGGAGGGAGAGAAATGGTGGAAGAATGCATGGAATGGTGTATGTGAGGGAGGCATGTAAGGACAGGGATAAGTGGAGACTTTAGCTGTAGCCACCCCCCTCATGGGAGTTCTGAAGAGAACGGGCTTCAGATAGATAGATAAACAGATTGATAGATAGTTTTCACATAAAATGAGTTCTTATGTTCTGCTAATGTGTTCAAGTTTCAATTCATTATCTTCACTAAAATCTGTGTGTATTGGTAGTATTTGCAAATGGCTATGGTCATGCTTTTTCAATGCCCGTGCAAATTGAATGATAACCTTATAGTAAATCTCTCGCCCTTCTTACACTTTGTTGTTATTCTGTACTAATAAATCTTTATGCTATTTCAGCAAACTGACTTGTAGTAGACGATGAGGATATATGCAACTATTTCAGATAAAAGCAAGCAAAGTTGTTCTTGAGGAAATGGGACTTTGTAACTGCAGCACATCTATGTTTTAAGCTAAATTGAGGGTACTTTGGTGTTCCCAGAATCATAGGAACATATGAATTTAGAAAATACTCAAATGTATTAAACAAGGGATGAAATCGTTTTTGAAGAAAGATACATCCTCCCATTTCAGTTTAATTTCATGGCCATCTAAGGTCCAAAGGAGGCTTTGTCGATGAAAACTGTCAATGAATTCATATTTTGGAAACAAATTCCGGAAAAGACCTACATTAGATGTAAACTGAATCTTATACCCATTAGTTGTATATGAGACTGGTGTCGTATTTAAAATTTGCTTCCATCACAATGAGACTTTCCTTAATGTTTTCTTGCAGATTTTATGTGACCCCCGGACTGTAGACGTAGCAACCATGCGCTTGAGGCGACTGTGGGGACGGCACAAAGAGAAGGTCGCCGCGGCGTGCCTATTGGCTGTTATCGTGATCATTGTGGCCCCTCCTAAATCCCTACGAGACATGGTGAAAAGAGAGGTGAGGCTGGACTGGACGAACGCATGAGGCGGGGAAAATCAGAGTATGGTATTAGAAATATCAGTGAGCCCCCTGATTCTAATTCATGGCGAAGGGAGGTGGTTTCATCTATGTATCTATCTGTCTTTGATGCCCTTTTACTTTTGAAACTCCCATCAAGGAGGTGCCCACGGCAAAAGCGTCTCCGCTGATCCTTGTCTTTACACGCCTCCCTCGCATATTTTTCTTCCAAAAGCTAACATCTGTAGTACTGCCATATCAACGTCATATTTGAAAATTATGGTAAATGATTCAACATTATTCACCAAGCTGATAGCAACCTTTTCAATCTCATCTTTTCTGTCATTGCATGAATCCAGGCTCACTGGTAGATCAGTGGTTTCGAAACCTTATAATAATAAACATGACACCCCCATTTTGGTTTTCACAAAAATCTTCACGCCCCTCTTCTCTTATCTAAATACAATTTTCATTTTGAATTATATGTTTTAGTACTGATGAAGATCAGCTAGATGCTAATTAAGTTATCTTTGTATGGGTTGATGGTAGAAGTCACTGGAGATAACTACAGCACTTTATTCCTCCGTTTCGGTTCAGTGAAACATCTACAGGGTATGGACAACAGACCAAAGAAAATATATATATATATATATATATATATATATATATATATATATATATATATATATATATATATATATATATATATATATATATGCAGTCAACCTATACAGGCAGACACCACACTGAACAACATAGCTACATGCCAAATCCTTAAAAAAAGTAGAACATACGAAAACAACACTAGAGTACACGGTTAAAACCATGAGATATATCTTAACATACCTGAGAGGTGAGGGAAGATCAGTGGGTGGTAGGGTTGTGGTATGCTTAACGTGTTCAAGACGCGTGGTATGTGATGGATAGAGAACGGGTAAGGGTGACTGCTACATTTCGGTTTTGCATTAATGTTGCAAGTTTAATTAGTGATTTCTCTTCAATGACAAACTCAAAGTAATATGCTATTCAAGAATATCTCTTCATGAAGGGAACATTCTGTAATTTACTTTTTCTTTTAAAGATCATCAATAGGATAACAATTAAGTTACCAATCAGGACAACAATAAGTTAACATTAAATTTAAATGGTAGGAGGAGGGTGTTGTAATGGTGGATGGAGTACGGAAGAAGGATTACAACGACCATAGATACCTGAAAGAGGAAGCACTACAAACTGGCACAGGTACAAATTTGATTCGATTCCTTTGTTACCTAAGAATACTTTCCTGAATATTTTCCTTCTTGTGCAGTATCTCATAAATTATAGTTTCAAATAAAAAACTATGAGTCTGTTTATCACACTCATTATACAATATTGAATACTGAGAGATGATATTAATAAACTTTTTGATTATGTACCCTTTATATGTCTACTTAAATTTTAGTATTGGATTTAGTATATATATATATATATATATATATATATATATATATATATATATATATATATATATATATATATATATATATATATATTATTTGATTATGTACCTATACCCTTTATATGTCTACTTAAATTTTAGTACTGGATGTAGTATATATATATTATTTGATTATGAACCCTTTATATGTATATCTGAATTTTAGTACTGCTTTAGTATACATGTTATGACAGAGATATTATGGTTCCACAGTGATAAATTAATGTGCATAGAAGAAAAATGAAATCCATAATATTGTCATATTATCCATCCATCTTCTTGACATTCCATCTCTTCCATCATACCCTTTATTAACACAAGCATTTTTTTCTTTGCAAAAGTAACCGTATAAGACTCCCTCACTGTTTAACTCAAAGTTAAGCTTCTAGATATTTAGTGTGCCCTCAGTGAGGCAATTTTCAATAAATCAAAAAAATATTAAATTTTTTGTTACTCATCCATTAAGGATTTGTTTTTGTAAAAGTTACAAATATCAAGAAAGTAACATGTAATTTATGTGAAAGGTAAAAATAATAGGAATTAATGTCAGGTTGCAGCAATGCCATGTGCATAATATATACCCCAACAGTGTAATATATACACATATCACTCTGTAATCATAATTTCCACTGTGTTTCATTACTAATGAAAATACATATACATTGACTATATAGATTTATAAAGATTATCTATAGTTTTTTGTTGCTCCCTAGACAGTGCAAAAATGATATACTATCCCCATCAGCATTTTGGTTACTGGACTGCTAAGTTGAAGAAAATATGGTTGAATGATATAGAAACATTGTTTAAGATGGTAAAAGTTGCTTCCTGAGTCATTGCTCTGCTTTTTACTGTGTCCAGAATTTTTAAATGCCCCAGGCAATATACAGCACACTCACATTCAACTGCTAGGGATGTTACACAATATATATGGCATATCAGCAGTAAATGGGTTAAGGGGCCTGGTCTAAACTGAAGAATATTTTTGCTTTTGTTAACTGAATATCTTTGTAATGACCTATTCTTTACAGGTGAGGGTGGGATTGCTGCATCTCTCCCTCAGGGGCTTGATAAAGAGAAAGACGATCTTTATAAGGTGAATGGATTTAATGGACGTCTTTCTGATGAAATTGCTTTAAATCGTTCCCTCAAAGATATTCGCCATCCCAAGTACGTACATTATATGGTAAACTGAGAGAGGAGTTTACTCTGATAAGTTTTTAGTTCAAAGATTTAACTATAGTGCTGGTAAAAGAGTGAAAAGAGGTGTAAAGTTTACTGTAAAATATGTTGATGAAGCACTGGTGCTTAAAGAGTTAGCAAATTCAGAGCATACTGCTAAGATGAATTTTTCCAAAAGGGAGGTATGATATTAGTAAAATGCACTCTATGAAGAAGGTTGAAATTTAAAGTTTGGGAATTTTGAGGAGAGTTGCTCATTCAAATAAAGAACAATAATCAGAGTTGGTTCAGTTAAAGTGGGAAGATTAACAGTGGAAAGGAGTGTGGATGAAGTGCATGTAAGCAAAGTATGTATGGGGAAGGAGACAGGAGTAGAGAGAATGACAGGTGTGTACATTCATGTGGATGGGGTTGTAAATGTATTAAGGAATATGAAGGAATTATTGTAGTTACTGAATGTTCATCACTGATACCCTCCTCTATAGTAGAATTATTGGTAGACAGGGAAAACAGAACAGTATGCATGTGCAAGTACTCTGTCCATTGGTTTAGAAAAGGTGTAGGAGAAAGAACTAGTAGTTACAGGAAAACTGAATTTGGAATCAAGATATTTGCAAATAATAGATACAGAATGAGCAAAAAGTTAGTATACAGTTTTATGCAAATTTATTCAAACCAATATGCATGGGGGTGAAGCTTCAGATTTCTTCGGTACTGATCACTTAAATATGAGAAAAGTAGGGATGAGTAAACAGTATGAATTATGTACATATGTATATACTTATATGTCTGTATGTGTACATATATGTATACTTTGAGATGTGTAGGTATGTATATGTGTGTGTGTGGATGTGTATGTATATACATGTGTATGTGGGTGGGTTGGGCTATTCTTTCATCTATTTCCTTGCCCTACCTCGCTAACATGGGAGACAGCGATAAAGTATAATAAAGAAAATATATATGAATATATTCTGGCTACTAACTGTCTTCAAGCCTTCAAAATCTAAAAAGTTAATAGCATTATTTGAAAAATTAGTTGTTAATATGGCTGTCTTACTTCCAGTAGTATATAAGTGAAAGTCGAGTGTTCCCTACTCATATGATGAGTATGGAAAGAAAGTAAATGATTTTACGTATTTTGAATGAAAACCATGAACAGAATGACCTGTTTCTGAATTCTAGTTCTCATTCATTCTATTTTTTCAAATGTTTTGAGGGATCATTTTTTTTTCTTTTTTTTCATACCATTCGCCATTTCCCGCATTAGCAAAGTAGTGTTAAGAACAGAGGACTGGGCCTTTGTGGGAATATCCTCACCTGGCCCCCTTCTCTGTTCCTTCTTTTGGAATCATGTGAGGACATTAAATGAATATCAACAGTTTGTTTTTTACAAAGTAAAAGTAAATATTTAATCAAAGACTTTCTTTCCTCTTACTTTGCTTTTATAGGTGCAAAAAGAAGATGTACTTAGCTGATCTTCCTAATGCAGCTGTAGTGGTACCTTTCCATAATGAACATTGGTCTACTCTCCTCCGCACTGCTTTTTCTGCATATAACCGATCACCAAAGAATCTGTTGAAGGAGATTATTCTTGTGGATGATGCTAGTACAAAAGGTAAGTTTCTGCCACAGGTACTTTATGGAGACAGAAGAGACAGATTCACTTGGTACATCACGCTACTTGCATTTAATCTCTAGCTTTTTGAGCTGAAATCTCGACAGTATATATATATGTATGTATATCTTCTGTGATAAGAAAAATATTCCGCTTTCTTTAAAACATCCAATTCTGTTTCTGAATTATTTGTATTTTGGTCTTGTTTGTCTGTGCATACATGTTACATTGTTTGATTTGAATAATAAAGAGGTGATTAGATAAACCTTCAGGAATGTTTCTATGTTTACTGAAAAATAGCAAAGGTTGATATTTAGTGTGCTATTACAGCAAAACTACTGCTTAGGATCAATCAACCAGAGAGATACTCAGTCACCACTGTCATACATTCATACATGATGGCCATAATGCTACTTTCAACTTCATCATAATTATCCTTACTGCCTTAGGTTTTGTGTGTATCACTCCTTGACAGAGTTCTCATGATTAAACCAAGTTTTGAGGAACAATACATCCAGTCAACACTATTCGGTGTTTTGCTTACACGATCTATGAAAAATAAATAAGTAGTCATGGAAAAAAGATATAAAAAAGTTTCAAAAGCTGTGATACAATAGCAGGTGATTGTTCTGGTGAGTCATCATTTACTAGTGAAAGTAGCATCCACGAAGGCAGCCAGTTTATGCCATAACATACATAATGGTCATACAGCCCAGATTCTTACGTAGAAATATTGTGTACAAACTTTTCACTACCCCTTCACCTATGGTTGGAAAGCATCTAAGTGAATCTTGTGATTCTGAGAGAAGACAAGCAGAAAGAGCATCAGCTTGAAGGGAAAGGTACATATTTTGAAGTGTTTTGACTATCACCATGATGCTGGTACTGTCAGATCTCTTGGCTTGCTAACTACATCAATGAGAACAATTTGTGAGTATGCAGATAAAGTAAGGCAGTATACCTCCAAAGTGACACCTTTAGGTGCAACATAGATAAATCGTACAAGAAGTGAAGTTATGGAGAACACACAGCAAATGTTGACGGTCTGGATTGAAATTAGAATCATCATAAAATGAAAATTTGTATGATTCTGTTATGGTCATTTATTCAGGTTTCTAGTGTTACTTTTTATGACATTAGTATGCCTAGAAACAATAAGAAAGTTGGCAATAGGTAGATATAAGTTACATCAGTTGTGTGTGAAGTAATTAATGTGGTTGTTAAGTATCATGAATTGAAATGACGAAAGTACTAGTTGCAAGTTCTTAATATTTTCATACATTTTCAAGAAGAGTGAAGATTGAATATAAGGATGAAAAGTGTAAATTAAAAATACTTGTACAAGTGGGAATGTATTAATATCATTGAAAATTAACTGTAACTGTTGATCTGTTTTTTTCGGACAGGATGTGCCCCTTCTTGGAACAGGAAACATTACATGTAAAGGATGCTTGAGTTCTAAGAACTGTAAGAGTCTGGAGGCCTTGATTGTTAGTGTTTTAAGATAAGGTGCAGAAGCAAAATAAGGCTATGGAATTGTTTTCTCTATTTCATCTTTACTATTACTGTTACCTATACTGCAGACAGGGATGTAATCACTCCTAAATATTTACAGATTTCCTTGGGAGTAAACTAGATGATTTCTTAGCAAAACATTTGCCCATTGCTCGTGTAGTTCGCCTTCCGGAACGCTGGGGCTTAATTCGTGCCAGACTGGAAGGGGCAAAACATGCAACTGCAGAAGTGCTTATTTTTCTTGATTCTCATACTGAATGTACAACCAACTGGCTACCACCACTGTTAGGTATGTCATATAACTTCTTTTACATAAATTAGAACAATTTACTCTTTTAACTGAAAATAATACTAATGATATGATACTAGTGTACTGGTCACTTAGATACTAAAAAAAAGATACAGGTAGAGATTTTTAGCATATACCTCTAAGTCTGTCATCTGTTCCTGATGCTACCTTGCTAATATGGGAAATAGCAAATGTATATGAAAAAAGTTTGTTTTTCTGAGTTAGTGGACTTTTAAGTACGTAGTTGACAGATATCTGTATTCTCCTCAAAAATCTAATTTGACTCATCATTGGACCCTTTAAAACTCACCAAAAAATCAATTCTCCAGAACCAATTGCTGTTAACTATAAGACTGCTGTATGTCCATTCATTGATGTGATTGACTACGACACATTTGAGTATCGTGCTCAAGATGAAGGACGTCGAGGTGCCTTTGACTGGGAATTCTACTATAAGAGATTACCGCTATTGCCAGAAGATGAAGCTAACATGCCTGAACCCTTTAAGTAAGTCTTAGTATTTATTAGTACTGTAATAGCTGGCATATTATACATTTTTATTCTCTGGGACATGAAAAAGCACAAGAACATATTGGAGCATACAAAAGATGTATGATTGAATGGCAGGAAGGAAGCAGTGATAGTACCATTGTATACATAAAGGATTAAAAACAAAATGAATAATTACATATACAGAATATTGCACTGACAAATATAGGATGAAATATGCATAGTAGAATATGCATCAATCCATAAACCTATCTTTTATTTCTGTTGCCTGATCATACATTTGAATTACAGCTGAAATACCAGGATAAGCTTATCTGTTCTATCACTTCATTATTCTGATAATATGTTCTTTTAGTAAGTTTTAAGTATAGTGGAAAATTTTTGAAGATCAGTTTAATTAGTATCTCAAAAAATTAGTTTTGCTTTATTTATAATTCAAGACACCATTTCATAATTCTACATAACTGTTAAGATCATGAAAACTGAGCATTCTTCTTCAGTAAATTCTCACATAGAAGAAGGTGCTGCAGTGTTTTCAAAAGTTGTAATTCAGAAGGTGATGTTGGCAGGTTTTGGTAAAAATGTTTAAAGGTAAGCAGTGAAAGTGATTCAAGTAGTCAGGTGCAAGCTAAACGAATTTACAAACTAAATACTTCCGTAACTTTAACAGGAGCCCAGTTATGGCTGGTGGATTGTTTGCAATCAGTTCCAAATTCTTTTGGGAACTAGGAGGATATGACCCAGGGCTGGATATCTGGGGTGGAGAGCAGTATGAATTATCTTTCAAAGTATGGCAGTGCCATGGAACCATGGTTGATGCTCCCTGCTCCAGGATTGGCCACATATACCGCAAATTTGCTCCTTTCCCAAACCCTCGTAAGGACAACTTTGTTGCCAGGGTAAGCTGAACATTAGAGATTTGTTGTGAATTATATCATATTTGCTACTAACAATGTCTCTTTAAGATAAATGGATGAAGTTATAATAATTCATGAATTCTATCTTTTCAGTGTTGTTTTAAAAGAGCATATGAATTGAAATGTAGGGCCTGAAGGAGGAAAAACCATGTTTTTTTTACCAAAGCCTTAGTTCTATGAGCATTTGAGAGAGCACTTAGTGGTAGTCAAAACTCCATTTCAACTTCGAAAAATGAAGTGTATTAGTAAGGATTCAACCCCTTCAATCATTATAAAATATATGAGGCTAGCACATACTCATTCACAGTATTCAAGAGATGTACAACAATCCACCTTAGCCTAAACTGTGACATTACTATGTAGAGGTGAGATGGTGCTAAATTACTATTCATCCCAATTCACTGACTAACCACAAGAGTTATTCCATAGCCTTCAAAACGAAGAGAGTAAGTAAATTGATGCTCAAATAATGTCTTTGGTAGGAAAAGGGTTTTTCATCCCTGAAAACCTAACATCCGTATATCAAAAGCCACACAAGGAACAAGCCTGATGTCAACCCCACCTTAGGCTAATCCCAACCAATGAGAAGTTTCATAAGAATGGCAAGGAAGAAGACGCTATCCTTACAAGCTCTAGCAGACAGCCAGAGTTGTGAAAGAAGAATAAACCTACTGACTCATCTGGAAATGTACCTTATTGTTGAAGGGTTAAGGGAATCTAAAGATACAAATGGATGTTTTCAAAAGTAACTTTCTGTAGGACTAAGAAAACTGTTGGGAATCTCAAGTGGATGTAAAGGCTGATATATATATATATATATATATATATATATATATATATATATATATATATATATATATATATATATATATATATAAGGAGAAATTGTCCATATCAGTATAAAAATGTTAATCCTATACCCCAGAGTCACAATTTTTTTTTTATAAGAAACTTTGGGTTTGGATTAATTTTCACCCAAAGATGATTCTCAGACTTAAGTAACTTTTTATATCAAAGCACTCTATGAACTTCACTAGCTCTTCTCGTTCATAAAACTAATAGACTGTAAATGATCTAGGACCTTTTATGGCACCCATTTTGACTCAGTTAAGAAAGCTACAGGTTTCCTTAGAAAACAGGACCTAAGAATCCGCTCAAAATAAGGACGCAAACATTGTCAGGTATTAAAGTCAAATACTCCACGAAAGTACATTTGGATTAAGCAGTTCTTGCCATTCAAAAGATTAGAAAAAAACTCTAAACATGTTTCATTTAAGTCAGGGTCTTCAGAAGCTATCAGAAAAACATGGAAACATTACCAAACCTTCTGGTAGTGCTTCTAAGTTTTGGAACTGCAAACATTAAAAAGACAATATGTAAGTGCTTTCCATACTTATTTTTTTCTTTCTTTTTTTGTGGAACTGGAGGTGATCATAACCTTTACCCTACTCACTGATAATGGTGCCTTATGGTGGCAGAGATTTGCTAGAGCAGCATTATAAAAGCAGAATGAACGGGCTGGTTCTGATACAACTTCAACCTGTTCGAGCAACAGTATAAAAGCAGAATGAACTGTTTGGCTCTGATACAGCTTCAACCTGTTCAAGTTTCTGCGATTACTAATTCAAGGGAGCATGCTCATGGTGATAAAGTTATGGAAAAAAGATAGGTGTCTGCTCAAGTTAGCATTAAGACTGAAGACTTTGAGATCAGTACATGCTAAATGATATGAATGGAGTGAAGACTTTGAGAATAGTACATACTAACTAGTACCAACAGTAAAATACCATCCAACAGGAAGATACATTAACAAAACATCTAAACAGAAATCAATTGGCTCTGTTGTGAGTTTTAAGACATCATTTTCACCATAGTTTTGCCAGAACAGATGAATCTGACACTGCAGGGCAACATGTGTGACAAAAATTAGTGTTTGCACATTATTAGCTGTTGATCTAGGTAACTCCTATAAGTAGATTCTTAAGCTTCATTGGTATGGTACTGATTGTGTGTATTCAATATTTTCTGGTTTTGGTGCATTTTACAACACAGCTAGTGAGTGGATGTGAATGAATGAGGCCATTCTTTGTCTGTTCCTGGCACTGCCTTGCTTCATGGGAAACAGCAAACAAGTATGGAAACAAATGTTACCCTGTAGCTTATATTTCTTTCCAGCCCTAACTCTGTAATTTACTCTACAGAATTATCGTCGTGTGGCAGAGGTCTGGATGGATGAATACAAAAAGTACCTTTATATGAGGCAACCTGGCTGGTTACATGTGAGTTATCATTTTTCCATTACAATGTGTATCTGTCTCTCCATTTATTGTCTCAGTTTCCATTTACTTGTGTGAATAAACTTTAAAAAGCCTCTCGCATTGCCACTTGCTAAGATGAATAAAAAAGAAGTGAGAGAAGAGAATGCAGAAAGTAATCAGGGCTCTTCAGGCATCTTTAGAACTGCCTCCTTAAGATAGACTGGTTCTAAGTGGAGGAAAAGAGGAACAGAATTCCACAGCTTAACTGTTTGAGGAAAGGAGAAGTCATAATGGTTAGCCTTCAAGTAGCTGGTCTTTACCCAGAAACTGTGAGAAGCAGCAGCAAGACATGTACCTTAGGTCCAAGCCTTATTGGTAAGGACACATGCAAACAACTCTTGAGAGCAGTAGCCAAAATGATGTCTGTAAAACAGACAGGGCCACAACATATGGCATACAGTATGTGGTGGATGAAGATGTGTGGTGCTTGGAGAATGAATGAAACAGAAGGCTCTTTATTCCACTCTTGTTAATATAGAGATGGACAAAGAACTACTCTATTTATGTGAACAATACTTCATACTGAAATGAATGAAATCTCTGCAAATATGAAATAAGTGCTCAGTAGAAAAATAATGGTATCTATACAACACCTGCTTTGGTAAGCAGGTTTAGTAATGTTGATTACATAGGTTTCTGGGATATAGGTATTATGGTTATGCTATGTTTATGTCATAACAGTACAGGGTTAAATTTTGTGTTTTGAACGTGAATGGAAAGAAAGGTTTGGGTTTCTAAACAAAGATGAAATAGATGAGGAGGAATCAGAACTAGTTCAGGGGCACACTCCCTTAGGCCACATAGACCTGGGAAAGTACTTTTAACAACCTTGCTCAAGGAAAACATAGATAATGCTACTGCCTCAGTGGGAGGAAATGGAAGCAGGGTATTAAATGAGAATCATCCTAAGTTGATATAGAGGAAAAAAGTTCCAAAAATAGCAGCTTTATCAGTTAAAGAGTTAGCCATAGATTCATCAAGTCAGATATGAGGAGGATAGGATGCATCACTGGAGATGCTTTAGCTTAAGGAACAGAGAGATCTAACAGAAGAATTCAAATCATTGCTTTCTTTTTATGCTGTGCTTGAATGTTCTGATTCGAAGTCACAAACCAAAACTCTCTCCGTGATCGAGGGCTAAGTTCACCTATGCCCTTCCACTATGCCAGGCAGTATGTTTTTAGGAATCCCTGTGGACTGATAGCCATTTCTTCTGTTTCACTTTCATTTCTGTTATTATGGTACAAGATTTAAATTCTTAAATACCTAAAACACTTGTTTTTATGTTTTGTATTTCAAAGTACACTTCATCATATCATATTATTCTATATTATATCATATATTGTATACTGTTCAGTCAGCTTGCTCTGATTGAAATGCGTGATACTAATCTTTATATGTTCCATAATCTTTAGGTAGACACTGGAGATATTAGTGAGCAGCTGGCTGTTAGGGAACGAAACAAATGTAAACCATTTAAATGGTTTATGGAAAATGTTGCCTTTGATCTGGCTAAACATTACCCACTGATTGAGCCTCCAGATTACTGCAATGGGACAGTGAGTGATGATTTTTTGTTACTTTTTACTCGCCTTTACCAAACAAATTTTGTCATTTCATTTTATGCTTTACTGGAGACAAAGTATTGCTGTGCAATTCGTCATGTTAAGGTTGGAAATGAAAAGATTTACTTGAAAATAATTGCATTCGGAGTATTATGTAGCAGTTCTTTTATATTGCTTGACTAATTTGATTTAGGATTATCATATTGTCCTATATTCACTTCTGCTTTACATGACATCTGATGATAGGGATATATAAGATGAAGGAGATTTAGTTATATCTAGCAGATGCAGTGTTTTTGTTTTTGTAAGTAACATTTTGATGTCATCAGTGTTTAATTTGAGGAAACAAACAGTGAACTTAGATACATGCTTGCAGTAGGCACATAATACTGTCACTTCCTCTCAGCAACCTTTTTTTTCTTTTTTTAAATGGGACCTTTTGTTATCCTATTTAGTTTAATAGCAACTAGAATTTCTCTCAAATAGCTGAACTGGTTTAACGACAGACACTATTCATAATCACTAAAGTACTCATTTAACTGTATATCATATTGTTGACATTTCCTGCTCTGGAAAGTGTTGAAAATGTTGAGTGTCAGTATTATTAGTTTTTATCTGTCTTATTAAAACAATTACTTGGCCACACTTAAGATCTCTTCCTTGCATACACTATACTTTTTTTCAGCTTATGTCTTTACATCCCCTTTCATAGCACTTTCATACTTGTTTGTTGTTTTTTGCCATAGCAGGGTAGCACCAGAAATAGACGAGTGAGCCTTTGAGGGAAATCCTTGCTTAGCTTCTTCTTCCTCTGTTCCCTGTTTTTGGTAGTATCAGTAAATGAGGGGAGGATTTCCAGCCCTCCCCTAATCCTGCCTCTTTTAGTCACATTCTGTAACACACAGAAGATACATGGGTAGTATTTTGTTTCCTGTATTCCCTTTAATATTCTGCATTTTCTAACTAAAAGCACTTAAGTGATTTTGTAATATTCATGATGATTTAAAGTCAGTGTTTTTGTGCTTTCCAACAAACTACTCCAAATACTGGCTAAATCTGATATAACTGATAGGGAATTATGTAAACAAGTTGAGTCCTGTGAGTTACTTGGACTACTGTTATTTCTGATTTATGCAAACTTATGTGAGAAGCAAGGAGCAATTGCAGATAGATAGCACCATTGGTTAAATCAACAGCAAGTGAAACTCAAGCATGACAAGAGTTAAATCACATAAATGGGAAAGGGAGAAATTAGACTGGACTTTGCAAATCACTAGGAATACATTCTGCTAGAATCAGCCCATGAAAATGATCTTGGAGCTTGCACGCTTGTTCTTAGGTAGAGTTATGGATAATTCGTGTGATAATTGCCCATGTAAAGGCACACCTTTTCATTACCTAGGTCTTAATTCAGCTTAAAGTATTATTTTGTGGAAATCTATTTAAATAGTCATGTCTGGGGATAAGGGAGAATGAATACTACTCCCATATCTCATGCATTTTGTAAAAGGGGACAGGGGCAGTAGTGGGTGCTAGATATCTTCCCCACTTTCATTTGCTTTCTGAAACTGGGAACAGAATGAGGAACCAAGCAAGAAATTTTGTTCGAAATGCTACTTTGGTAAGGTGGGAAAGGCAAGAAGATATATCAGCATACTGTATGTGAGTACAACTCAACAACATTATGAACACCATCTCAACGTATCCCAAGGCCAGTCATACCCACAATACATCTACCATACAGAAGACATTGAGCACTTCATATGCAGCTGCCCTGTAGTCTCTTCACATAGTCCCACACATTATAAACCTGTGGTCCCAACCAGTAGACATGGTCAGCTTTCTGAGTGCTGCAGGAGCCTCATAAGGATAGAAAGAACTCAAGAGGCAGGAAGGTAAGATATATATATAATGTTATTATTTTCCCCACAGATCCAAAGTCTTGCAGATACCAAATTGTGCGTGGATTCCAAGATGAAAGGACAGTTTGACCGCTTAGACTCACTTGGTGAATGTGGACCCAGTTCACAGTTTCAGTTCCAGCTCACTGCATACAAAGTAATTAGTACTTAATTTGTGTATTTCTGGCATATATTTAGTTTTTATTAATTTTTGTAAAACATGATTTTACAGCACATACCATATGGGATGAGAGAAATCTGACAGATTATCAGTACAGTTTTTATTTGTTTTTAGGGTTATCTTCATGTCATTTTTCATTTACCTGTTACAATAAAAGTTCATAATAACCCTGCCACATGTCATGAAATAACCCACTGTCACTAACCAGGATACTACAGGTGGCTCAACCTTGATATTCATGTACTTGGCCCCTTTGTAATTCAATAAAAAGAGACCTAGTGCATAGTGTGTCAGATACTCAAAAACATTTATGCTCATTATCATACTGGCTAGCTAGTCTTCATATCCTTCAAGGTCTCATGTGAACAATTTGATAAAGGTCTAACCATCACCTGATGAATTCCTATATGTGAGTGTTGAAACTGGTACAGCTTATTATGCGAGTAATAACAATACTTCAGTCATTTCCGGCAAGAAAAGCATAGCTATTGATCTGACTCCAACTACTGTGAATTGTATAGTGTCCTCAAGGCACTGAGATACACTGTTTAATTCAGAGCTCATTCTGTAAATGTTTGAGGTTCCAAATCAGCTCTGACAACTCAGTCAGGCAAAAGTGCCTTTCAAGATCCTGCTCCCACCATCAACCATTCTTTATTTGTTGCTTTATGTAATAATGATCATTATATCCAGTTTCTATGGATACTTTCATGTGTTGGATGTAAGCATTATGACTATGTTGATAACTTTGCTGAAACTGCTTATTTTTTTTCCAGCCCATTCCAAAAGTCTTTCATTAAATAGTCATAGTCTGTACTGTCCTTATTACAGAAACCCATGAGGGTCCAAACATTATACATTATGCAGTAATTGTGAATGTACCAAGTAGTACAATATTATTAAAATTAGGGTATGTTTAGCTTATGTCTGACAGGTTACAGGAAAACTATAACTCTGAGCATTCCAGGTTTCAGCTTTGCTTTGCTCCTGATTAACATTCACAAGATCATTATAATCTTAAATGTCTTAGCATAAGTGATTTCAAGCTTCTGGACCTAAGGAATTGAAAATTTTTGTATCCACTTTCATTAATATTGATACCCTTGAGGAAATTCTCCTATTTTGTCCAGTGCTTCCAATGCCCAGATTTATATGGTGTTTCATATGATTAACTTTGTCTCTAAGCCCTATCTTACCTTCTGAGCTTGTAATTCACTTACTGTATATTTTGTCCATTATATATTTTGAATGTCCTCTCACCCTATTTTGTATTATTACCAATTCCAGTATCACTTTTACCCCCTTTACCAATAGCCAAAGGATCCTTTTGGGCCCATGGCCCTCTCTAGTTCTACCAGTCACCCTCATTCATCAACAAATTGTACCAATTGTATGCTTTATGTTTATCTCAGCCATTCCCCTGTTTGTGATCCTGAAGTAAACTATCATTAAGACACTATGTTAGTGCATATTTTGACAAAATATATATGAACACATATGTAGTCTTACATGTGAACTTCATTTATCACTCTGTTCATTCATAATCCTCATTATCTTTTTTGTGAAAATTCCTATAATTAGCTTTTTTATTTCAGGATATACGTCCACTCAAGAGTCACAACTGTTTTGATGTACCTGACTTAAAAGGACAAAAAGCACCTGTTCTACTGTTTGGTTGCCACAAAGGACTTGGTAATCAGATGTGGAAGTATGATATGGTGAGTTTTATTTGATGTTTATAATCCTTGCAGATAAGTTTTCTACTTGTAATGTGACCATAAGTTCAGTATTTAAAAGACTCAAGAGTATAGTGTGGATTTTTGGTCAATAAACTTTATGATTTTACTACTGATTATAATGGAATATACTTATCAGATTTGTTGAATTTTGTGGATATTTAGTACACCAGCACTAGACCCCCAAAACCCAATTTCAAACAACTAAAGCAACAGTAATTAGTTATACAAGAATTCCTTTCAGTACAAGTATATCAGAATGGCACAAAAAAAATATAGAATGCTTAGGAGGAAAATTGAGAGACTTTCATGTCAAGTCTGGGAAAATGAAAAGGTTTTAAGTTGTGAGTTCAGAAACCTCCAAATAAAAGTTAGAAAAATGGCCAAAAACTGTTCCATATGAAAAAAAAATTGATTTGCTATGTAATATTTATTGAAGCATTGAAGAAGAGTATTGTTAAACAATTGGATTATGTATTGAATGTTATGAGCTAGCCTTGCTTTATGGTAATCTCCTCACAGGTACTCATGGGTAGGTTGGTACTCAGTGTCTGCAGGATCTTTTTCTTTCATCCAGATGCTAAACTAGTTCTTCCATTTAGCTTTTGATACATTTCTGTATTTTCAAGTATACTTATATGCTTTTTCTGTAATAACTGATAAGTTTGTTCAAACTAAATGAACACATTATCTATCTTTCAGGAGAATCAAATGATAATGTTTGGACACCACAGCGTCCACTGCCTTGATTCCAGCATAAGCAACAAAGAAGTCTTTGTGTCTCATTGTGACATAAACTCTAAAACACAAAAATGGAAGTGGAGTTTTGTGAATAAAGAAAGACTAAGTAATTATGATAATCTTGATCCAAAACCATAAACATTTTATCTTTACTATATAATAGGAACATGGAATTCAAAGATCCTCTGAATGTAGGAGGAATTTGTGTGCAAAATAACCGGAAAAAAGTGAACTGTAACCGACATTTACGGATCTGGAGAAAGTATATGAGAGGGATGACAAAGAGGCCTAGAGGAAGGTGCTATAAATATATAGTGTAAAGTTAACAAATGCACTTAAGAGTTTGTCCAGGAGAACAAGGTATGAATGCTAGGAGAATTGGAACAGTGGTTCGTAGTGGAGGTGGGTGTGTCAAGAAGTCTGATGTCAACCGTGGACGTTTAATCTGTGCATGGGAGGGGATGGTGAGGGAGGTAATTGTAAGGGCCTTATGAAGATAGGTCTATATGCTGTGGATTTGGGGCATGGGGGGTGAATCAGTTGCTGTTTGCAGATGATATGGTTATGGTGGTAGTCTCTACAGAAAAACACCAGAAACTGGTGTCAGAGTTTGTGAGTTTATGAAAGGAGAAAGTGGAGAGTAAGAGGAGAGGATCTATTAGTAAAAGTGGAGAGTAAAAGGGGAGGATCTATTAGCAAAAGTGGAGAGTAAAAAGGGAGGATCTATTAGTAAAGGTCTTTAGGTACCTGGGAGTGGATGTGGCAGCAGATAGAACCATGGGGGTTTAAGGGAGTCTTAGGGTGGAAAAGGGTGATAAGGTCCTTGATGAATTAAGGAGCAAGTGGAAGGAGAAATCAGTGTCTGTTAGGGTAAAGACTGGAACGTCTGAAGGTACTGCAGTAGCCCCCACAATGGTGTATGAATGGTAGTCTTGGGATCTGAATGCAAATGAGAAAATGGACATATTGGAGATGGAATGTCTGAGGATGATATGAGGAGAGTTGATAGTTTAGCTTATAAGTGTCAGAGAGAGGTGAGATTGTAAGTGCAATCAAAATAAGATGGCTGACTAAGGGTGTACTGATATGGTTTAGATGTACAGCATGGGGATGATCAGCAAAGGAAAACTGAATAAGAGTATCTGTCAGAAGTGGAGGGAGCAATGGGAAGAGGGAGACCATGAAGGAATCGTAAAGATGGAGGGAAGAGTTTTAAATATCATGACATAAATAATCAAAAAAGTGGATGGTGTGCATGGGATGTAATCAATTGGATCAATGTAGCATTTGGAGGCAACATGTCGTCAGTGGTATGAACCAGGGGACACGACGCAGACAAGGTAAACAATAGTCTGTGGAGTTTAGCTGCGAATGGTAGGTGCTGTTTTAAGTCCACTTTACATGACAGCTAGAGATTGAATGAATGCAAATGAAGCCACTGTTCATATGTTGATGGTACCTTGTTCACTTAAGGGAGATAATTAGGTATATGAAAAACAAATACTTTCAACAAATAATGTGATATACATTTAACTGGCTTAGTACTTTAATATACTTTGTTTCTCAAGCAAATATGTAGTTTGCAAATTATTTGTGAAAGTTAGTGAGATGAATGATAGTTCTTCCATAATGACTGTCAACCAGGAAGATGAAGACTAATGAAAACCTTTGCCAGCATATGATATTTTTCTGTCTTTCCTTTCACGTTATTCAATCTACATAATAACTCACTCAAACCAAAGTACATGGGCTTTTTGGTTGACTGGTAGCACTTGAGGAGAACAATGATGTACATTGTACGATTACATTGATTACATTGTCCTTAATGTCTCAAGGACCTACATAGCAAACAAATCTGGCTTAGTATTGCAATAATTCTGAGACATTAGAAGGATTCCACTTTATATATTATTGAATAAACAATAAGATGGTTGGTTTTAAGCACACTTATTTAAGGACAACACATTCCAGTTTCATGAGATATAGAATAAGAATATTTGTATTATATACAGTAATATTATACTGAAAAGATTTTTTTCATGAATAAGTAGGTCTTATGATCGGTAACCCTATGATTCTTTCCTTCTGACAATTACTTGACAGTTTTTGTACTGGAAGGAGCTGAGTTATTTGTATGTACAAGACTTTCATATTATTGATACTGATTTTAGCATTATTATTATTATTCATTGCAGAAAAAAGCTAACTCCATGACATATTACCCTACCTACCATACTTCCTATAAAAGCCTATGGTTATGCTTTTTTATATAAGTTTTTTCATACCACATAATGTGCTGTATATTCAAAAAAGAATTCCTGTATCCTTTTGAAATATGACAAAAGTAATAAAGCAAACAGACTATTTTACAAGCTACTTTAGTAGATTTTATGTAACTACATGTATGTCTGTAGTCATGCAGCAGAGTGGAATGTGCAACAGTAGAACAAGTAGCCCTAATATAATTATATTATACTATATACAACTATCTACTTGTTCTACAATACCCACTTGCATTCTGATTATATATGAACTGTAAAATAAGTTTGCCCATTACTCATTTTTATCATGACCCACATGAAACATGTTGAAAACCATTAATTTATGCATTTATATAGAGGAGAAGTATTCAACATTATTCATGGTATAATGTATGTGACAAAACAAAAAAAACAGAGTACTAAGAATGATATATGTATAATGGTTGCAGTATTTACATTACAATTAGACTTGGCTCCTTCCTACTCGTCAAAAATAAGTGTAGTAGACTAATGATTAACTTTACTACTTCTAGCCACAATCTACAAAATGACATTCTATGCCTTAAAAGTGCATACAGTAATGCAACTAAGTCTGTTGGAAATGTGGACAAATGATTTCTTACATTTGTGAGTAGGTGGCTGAGAGAACTTAACTTAATGGTCTACTGGACTTCATTCTAAACAGTAGAAAAGAGACAAGCCTAATTGTGCTGTAAATACAGCTACCATTATACTGTACATATCTCATTCCATGTACACTGGTTTTTGTTTTTTCAGGTACATACCATGAATATTGTTAAATACTTTTTATTGTATGTTTAGATATTATTAGGTTGCAACAGTGAAAGGTTATGCTATGACTGAAAAATCCCCTTTGGCAAGGATGTATTGTCATTAGTGGACAAAAAGGTGTACAGCCTCATTGGGGAACTTCTTGCTCCGATGGAGTCCATCATTTCTTTGCTCATGCTTGCATTGCAGCCTCAAATATCAAGGAGCCCCATAAAAAGGTTCCTGGGATTGTATGACTATATTTTTTCACATATAAATGCATAGCATTATAACTTTCAACATGTTCTGTATTATTACAGTAGTATACCTAGATTGTTAACTGTTGAAAAAGCAAGTTCATTCAGTTTATATAGAAGATGAGCATGAATAAGGGCTATGGTGTAAAGGATAGCATGTCTCACTAGCAAGTTGTAGGTGCAGGGTTAAATCCTTAAACACTTGCCTGTAACTCTGCTTTGTTTCATTGTATGTGCATAAAGTTGCCAACTACTATTTATTCTAATGTTCATGAATCAAAGCTGTTTTAAATCAATGTATTTTATTTAGATGTTTTATGAAAAGACAATATTTTTCTATCAGTGTGGCTGTCATTGAATCTTGTGAGTATATTTCAATGTACGTATATAGCATATACCTGCACAAACTAGGGTTGGAAGTCTGGCAGAAATGCTTGAAATCTATGGCAAAAAATAGCAAACTAAAAGTTAGTCATCATTAATGAGTACACATTTTCATATGCTCTCCCACAAAGAACTTACATTACTGATATGTTAACAGGATGGTATCATAACCCATCCTGCATTACTGTTAACACACAAAGATATATCTTTTTAACACCATGACTATATACCTGAAATGTAGTACATTACTGCAGAAAATTGCACTAAAATAATCTTAAATGTGAACAGTACATATGTGCTGAAAAATTACAAACTTATTAAGCACAATATAAAGGAGAGAGGAAAGGCAACTACATAGTATAGAGAAATTGTGGAAACTGATTGTTATATCTAAATCACATAATAGGTATATGCCACAAAAAATGTACGTTTAACCCTTAAGGGATGATTACCTAAGGTATGGTGTTAATCTCTCTGACAGGAGATTACAAGAAAATACAGAAAAAACAAAAACAAAATTGGGTTTGTACTACATTAACAATACTGGTATATGATGCAAAAACAATACATGTAAAACTAAAACATTAATCTTACAATAATCCCTCACGGGACCTGTGTGTTTGTGCACATCCTGCCATCCTACTAGTCACATAAGAAAGAGCTGGTCTCCCTCTTATTTTGTTTTTCTAATCCCCTTCTCTAAATTCTTATTTATACAGTAGCACACTTCAGTCAAAGACAAACTAGAAGTATTATAGTACCCAGTTTGGATAGAATAATGAGTGGCACAAGAAGTTAAGGTTGTTACGTGTGCAATGTCATCACTTACAGCCAATATTTTCTCCATTCACTTTATCACTGGGTGAAGACAGCATACTTCAGTTTTACTGTCGTACAACAGTAATCATCTGTGTCTTTTCTTCAAAGGCTCATAACATGTCCTTATCACATAAAACACTATCAAACCATCTAAGTTCCAAAGAATTTCACTTTTCTCAGAAGCTGTTGTTGGTTGCTTGTGACCATGTGAAGTATGTATCTGACATGTCGTGGTAAGTCAGGACTAGAAAGTCTATCTGTTTTTGAATTATTACAACTGGGGACATCCTTAAACACCATAGCAGGGAGACACTGGTTCCTTTGAATGCTGGCAGGAAAATTAAGATTGAATGTGGTATGTGGTTAGTCTTTAGTAATCATTCAATCATTCATATATTATTAGACCTTAAAGTGTTAAAAGTTTTATACTTCTAAGAATCAATCACTGTTTGCTGTTATAATAAAGTATATGTATTTTGTATTTTGTATCAGATAAGGAAGAGGCAAGACTTCTGAGCCACACAATTTGAAATTAGGCTAAGTGTAAATACAGATGACTGTAATGGTTTGATATTGACTGTATTATAGTGGCTGAATATGCATTTTTATAGGTATGCAGTACAGGTGCACTGCTGATACTTTGATAGAACAGTGCCTTATTTTTCACCAAATGAACAGAATTTGCCCACATTTGAGGAAATGAGGCAATTTCTTCATCTGCTCCTGGCACTATCTTGCTAATGCAGGACATGTTGAACACATGAAAAAAATAGAGAGAATGCTTAGAACAGCATGCTGCCATGAAAACAACATGACTGAAACTTATATTGTTTCTCTTTGTTGCAGTGAGTTTAATTGCGGCATAATGATTTGCCTTATGAAAATAGTGATATTACATTTGGGGAATACACGTAGATAATCAGCAAATTATGTACAATTAGTGATGCCTAATTAACATCAGTCAAACAACAACTGCAAAGATTGAAAATTGTCAGTAACATCTCACATGCAGGACCAGTGGACAATATGTGTTTTTTTATGGTTATGTGCAGTGTATCTTATATTTGCACCTAAAGTCTAAGGTTTAGTACTTGGATATTTTGTTGTTACTTCACTGTACAATGGGCAGTCACTTTATCATCTCATAATTAATTTGCTTATTGCTACAAAAGTTACCAACTGAATCAAAAGAAAACAATATAAACATAAGAAAAGGATTTACATAGAAAGGATATTATTCTATATTTTTATACTTGCATATGTAAAATAATGGGTTCTATATTTTTACACTAAGATATTCTTATATACTGGGTAAATTCACTCATATATTCATTTTATGACTACTTCAGGTCGTAAGATTTATTCATATCTGAACAGTATTCCTTATTAACTGGTAGGAAATATTATTGCCCTTGAGCAATCTTTGATAATCATATTACTTTAGTGTTTTTAATTTAGTGAAAGAATTTCTTACTTCCTTGTTTGCTTGAGTCCTGCACATTTCATCTATGTATATCATAAATATTTTCCTCTGCTTTGTGAATGTGTATCATCTGGCTATATTCATAATTGATAATAACAGAGATGTTATGAAATTTCAGTGTATGTATTCTGCTGTTTAGTGTTTGATTATCTCGCATATATATTTGTTTTGTGTGTTAGCTTTTCATGGAATCAGCTGTAAATATAGCTGCTTTGTGATATGCAGTCTCTGATGGTGTAAAATATTCTTTGAATCTGATATATGATCTGTTTCTTAATGACTTGTATACAGTTCACTTGCTTCCAAACTATAATAAATCATTGAATTTTTTATGGCAGTTATCTTGGTACCTACATGAATGTAAAATTTACTAAGTTATACAGATATAATGCATGAAACCATACGTTAACTTAGTTCAAGAGAAGCAGCATTTTCTGACTGCCACAAAAGAGGTCCTGGGGTTGTATATTAATACTGTCTGCAAGAAGTAGCTGCTTTTGAAACTTGCTTCTTATTTCATAAAAACTTCTTGAGGTAGGTAGTGTTTTAGATATCTGGGAGTGGATCTGGCAGCGGATGGAACCATGGAAGCGGAAGTGGATCATAGGGTGGGGGAGGGGGCGAAAATTCTGGGGGCCTTGAAGAATGTGTGGAAGTCGAGAACATTATCTCGGAAAGCAAAAATGGGTATGTTTGAAGGAATAGTGGTTCCAACAATGTTGTATGGTTGTGAGGCGTGGGCTATGGATAGAGTTGTGCGCAGGAGGATGGATGTGCTGGAAATGAGATGTTTGAGGACAATGTGTGGTGTGAGGTGGTTTGATCGAGTGAGTAACGTAAGGGTAAGAGAGATGTGTGGAAATAAAAAGAGCGTGGTTGAGAGAGCAGAAGAGGGTGTTTTGAAGTGGTTTGGGCACATGGAGAGAATGAGTGAGTAAAGATTGACCAAGAGGATATATGTGTCGGAGGTGGAGGGAACGAGGAGAAGAGGGAGACCAAATTGGAGGTGGAAAGATGGAGTGAAAAAGATTTTGTGTGATCGGGGCCTGAACATGCAGGAGGGTGAAAGGAGGGCAAGGAATAGAGTGAATTGGATCGATGTGGTATACCGGGGTTGACGTGCTGTCAGTGGATTGAATCAAGGCATGTGAAGCGTCTGGGGTAAACCATGGAAAGCTGTGTAGGTATGTATATTTGCGTGTGTGGACGTATGTATATACATGTGTATGGGGGGGGGGGGGTTGGGCCATTTCTTTCGTCTGTTTCCTTGCGCTACCTCGCAAACGTGGGAGACAGCGACAAAGTATAATAAAAAAAAAAAAAAAAAAAAAATATATATATATATATATATATATATATATATATATATATATATATATATTTTTTTTTTTTTTTTTCTTTTTTTTTTTTGCTTTGTCGCTGTCTCCTGCGTTTGCGAGGTAGCGCAAGGAAACACTATTCTTGTGTCCACATTGATAATAACACGCTCGGAAAATTGACAAGACTCCATTCTAGACTTAGACTCTCTTATCTATGTTCACAAATGCAGTAGGCTGCAGTATACTGATCAGCTGATCTGTTTTATTTCTGCGTCAGATATAATCTACACCGTGAGGTAGAAAAAAAAATGAAGGTGTACTAAATCTAGACATCTCCTCACTGTCCACGAAGGACAGGACTTGTCTCCCCCCTAACTGACTGGTCTGGGACGCTGAGGTCAGCAAGCAAGAAATTCCTTAAACCAGTTGTACCTTGCAATTAATGACACTAACGCTGACAGAAAACGAGTTTGGAAACCTTAATTACTTTAAAGTCGGCGTGGTGCGCACCTAACTCACTGGGTTCTCAGATGATTTCTGGAACATTACTGAATATTCTCTATACTGCTTGTTTCCCCATGGGTGATA
>NC_092252.1:8362111-8364611 GCF_036320965.1 Panulirus ornatus | reverse complement strand
TGTATATATATATATATATATATATATATATATATATATATATATATATATATATATATACATAAAACCTCACACTAGCCTAGCCTATCCTACCCAGTTGTGTCTAGAATTCGATCCAAGTTTTTGGAAATAAATATTCCGGTTCGGAACTATGTGTTCGGGGGTTCCAGTACACAGCGGGGTTGGTCGTGCTCGCGGACACTGCAGGTGCCGAATTTGAATACTTCCCTCTCACTGTACAATTTTCTACACTTTCTAGTTTTGTTGCGCCCAGCTGCGGTGTTGCACACTATCCTAGCAGAGAAGCCCGAGTGTTGGTTTTAAAGATCGCACACAGAAAGCCATTTCCTTTTGATTCTAATAGTGAGGAAAAAAAAGGACGTATTGAAATGCTTCGAGTTCGTTTCGAATCAAAGGACAGAATTTCTATGCGACTGAAATCAATGCCACAAGACAACAGGGAAGTAACGCCTCCCAGTTCAGAATACGTCACAAAGCAACGCTAAAATTCCCTTTTCTACGTTATACAAATATTTCCCCGACACATTTACCCATCGTTTCCTTTATTCTTTTTTAAGTATGTACTAATCTCCTCTGAAGAGAAACGCAAAAAAGAAACAAAAATTACCGTCGCAAATTGAATTAGCACACAGTTGTAAAGATACAGAGAGAGAGAGAGAGAGAGAGAGAGAGAGAGAGAGAGAGAGAGAGAGAGAGAGAGAGAGAGAGAGAGAAGAAGAAGAAGAAGAAGAAGAAGAAGAAGAAGAGAGAGAGAGAGAGAGAGAGAGAGAGAGAGAGAGAGAGAGAGAGAGAGAGAGAGAGAGAGAGAGAGTCTCAGGAAAGTAATATACCCGGTATTAGCATAAAACCGGTTGATATCGTTATAATATATACACACACATACATATACATGCAATATTTCACTGATTAAACTTATATATATATTCCATATTTCACGGTCCATGAGTTATCACACCCAGGACCTAGCCAATCGACACAGAATCAATACATGCGAACAAAAAGAAGAATGCTAAACTCTCATAATTACATTTCAAGAATGTATGGAAATCGTTGGAACGAACAGAACGAATCGGGGCAGAACCCCTGAGTGAAAATAAACGACATAAAACGTACTTTGTTTCGACTGAAATTACGGCCTATTTCGCTGGAATGAAAACAATTTGTTTCGAAGCTCTCTATTTTTTTTTTCAATAAACTTGTCAGCCTGTTTACTGTTGCCTTTTGGACAACATTATTGGAATAAAGTGATGACAGCGAGGCCTGGCCGCTCGGTCAACACTGCCTCCCTGTTCCACCACCACCACCATCACTACCCCACCACGGCCGCCGCCACCACCCACCACCACTACCCCACCACGGCCGCCGCCACCACCCACCACCAACACCACCATGGCCGCCGCCACCACCACCACCACTACACACCACGGCCGCCGCCACCAACACACCACGGCCACCGCCACCAACACACCACGGCCACCGCCACCACCCACCACCAACACACCACGGCCACCGCCACCACCCACCACCAACACACCACGGCCACCGCCACCACCCACCACCAACACACCACGGCCACCGCCACCACCCACCACCATCTGGAGCCTGACGCTCTCCAAACTTAACGGAAACAAAGGCGAAAAACTGAAGTGGTTCAGGCGTTCCGAGCGCGGCTCTCGGGGGTGCTTCTTGCAGGGCGTCCGCTTCGAGATGCCACCAGCAGGAGTAGAAGGAGGAGGAGGAGGAGGAGGAGGAGTGGGTGCCGTGTGCGCGTACGTGTGTGTGTGTGTGTGTGTGTGTGTGTGTGTGTGGTTTATGAACGGGAAACCTGCCTCATCCTAATGCTGACGGGGCTTGGGGGCTGGATGCTGGGTTTGTCTTTTTTTTTTTTATACCGAAATTGATATACTGTGAAGGGATGACGTCACTGCTTTAGTTAAAATCATCATGATCTGGAGTCTCGTCATCATCTGTTATCATCATGAGTCTTATCATCATGTTATAATCATGAGTCTTATCATCATGTTATCATCATGAGTCTTATCATCATGTTATAATCATGAGTCTTATCATCATGTTATAATCATGAGTCTTATCATCATGTTATAATCATGAGTCTTATCATCATGTTATAATCATGAGTCTTATCATCATGTTATAATCATGAGTCTTATCATCATGTTATAATCATGAGTCTTATCATCATGTTATAATCATGAGTCTTATCATCATGTTATAATCATGAGTCTTATCATCATGTTATAATCATGAGTCTTATCATCATGTTATAATCATGAGTCTTATCATCATGTTATAATCACCAGTCTTATCATCATGTTATAATCATGAGTCTTATCATCATGTTATCATCACCAGTCTTATCATCATGTTATCATCATGAGTCTTATCATCATGTTATCATCACGAGTCTTATCATCATGTTATAATCATGAGTCTTATCATCATGTTATCATCATGAGTC